>NC_079230.1:29300895-29486883 GCF_029633865.1 Lampris incognitus
TATCCAGATGAACGTTGTATCCAGATGAACTGAATCAACCTTCTTTGATATAGGAAGGGGCAGTTGTAGGTGCGCCACATTTTCCGGGTCCAGGGTGAGTTTTTTGACACCGGGGGGGGGGGTGATTACAGCAGGTTTAAGTGCTGGGTGGACATTGCCGGATTGAAGTGACCGGTTGACGATCTGGGCGATGAGAGGGCTGAGAGCAGGAGTGTGCAACTTGAGCAGGGCAGCAGGAATAGGGTCGAGGATGGATGTAGATGGTTTCATTTGTAAGATGGTGGCCTCTATTTCTCCCAGGAAACTTAGTCTCATTAACCCTCTCCTGGACTTAATTCACTTACGTCTCCTCCAATCTCCTCTCTAAACCAGCGATCATCTGGCAACACGCCCATCCAATTAGTGAGTGAGTGAGTGAGTGTGCGTGTGTGTGTTTGTGTGTGTGTTCTTGTACGTCTATCTGTGTGAGAATCAATACTGAGGACATTTATACAAAGTGAGGGCATTTTGGCCAGTCGTCACTACTTTCAGGGTCTATTTTAGGGTTAGGATGTGGGTTTTAGGGTTAGAATTAGGTGTAGGTCATGTTTAGGGTAAGGGTTACAGTTAGGCCTGTAGCTCAGTTGGTTACGGTTAGGGTTAAGGTCTTGGGAAAGAATGTAGTCAGTGAGGAGTTCTCACAAGGTAGAAGTACAAGAATGCATATGTGAGTGTGTTTCTGCACTTGGTTCACATGCGTGCTCAACGGTGATGGGGTTGTAAAACAAGATCAACCCCACCCCCCCACCCCATTTCCAGTGGCCTGATTAAAAAAAACAAAAAAACAGGGGGGTCAGTCCTCTCAGCTTACATCTCTGGCAGCAAACCTGGCCCCAAGTCCAGGGACCCTTTGGAATGGCCGATTGCGTCACCTGATAGGGCCCTGCCACATGTTTCTGCCACTCACATTTCCCCAAAGCTGCATGGGATCCGCAGTTACCGCTGTGTCAGTCAGTACCAGAGTGAAAAAACAAGGTGGCTTAGATCAAATTGAGCTAGATTGTAAGATGAGGAGTTTGGTTTTACTGTGCCCAAGTGATGGCGCCAACAGTGATGGTAACTCAGTTACTCACACATGCAATTTTTCGCCGTAGCTGCAAATAATTTAGATCTGAGAAGAAACCTGTCAAATTTGAGGGCAAACTGCTTTTACTTTTCATTTGGGCGGCACGGTGGCCCGGTGGTTAGCGCTGCTGCAGCACAGCAGGAAGGTCCCGGGTTCGAGTCCCGGGTCCATTCTGTGTGGAGTTTGCATGTTCTCCCCGCGTCTGCGCTGGGGTTCCTCCAGGTGCTCCGGTTTCCTCCCACCCCATCAGAAAGACATGCATGTTAGGGTTAATCCTGCCTGTGCCCCTGAGCAAGGCAGTGGAAAGAAGAGCTGGGGTTGGTGCCCAGGCGCTGCAGCTGCCCACTGCTCCTAGCTGTGTGGCTAGGATGGGTTAAATGCAGAGCGTAATTTCCTCACGGGGATCAATAACGTATAAAAAAATAATAAAAATGTAGTTTGTTACATTTAGCCTTTAATACCAGCGAAATATGGCGTTGATATGATTTGATGTCAGAGGAAAGGTTCAGTTTTTTTGTTTTTTTTTTGCACCCAGACCTCATTGCAGTATTCTCGCTTCAGTAATGAGAAGCCCAACGCCGTGCTGAGTCGTCCCTCTGGACTTCTGCACAGTCCACTGGGGTCATCGTCCAGGCCTTCAGAAACACGTCTCCATTTCGAAAACAGGAAGCTCACATTACAGCCACATGCATCTTTATTCATTTGTTAATTCAAACTATGATTTGATTTACAGCTACTTTTTTTTTGCAGATGACACCTTTCAGTCATTTATAAACTTCCATAGATGTGGAAGGGGGAGGAGGTGCTGGAGCATCAGCTACAGCCACATACTCCCAGGTGTAGTAGGGAGACGTAGCTTCAGAGGTGCCGTCACGTTAGATTGATAGAAAGCGTGACTTACAGCTATTTCTCTCTGATGGGAAATATCAAGATGTCTTGACTGCACGGCGTTGTTGAAAAGGAGACATCCGAGTCTCGATGCAGGCTCAGTAATCCAGGTACGGAGATCCCAGAGAGGTGAATCAGTTCATCTGGACGACTCGGCGTTTATGGAGGGAATGATAGTAATAATTCTCTCGCTAAACGTTGAGTCCAGATGAACTGATTCGCCTCTCTGCGAGATATAGCGGTGTTACTGAAGGCTTAAACGAGTGTCCCATTGGGCCGTGTTGAAACCCAGCAAGAAGATCCAGCAGTGTTCAGCTTAAAGACCCCAACCAGCAGAAATCGAGTGATAAAAATTCACGTGTCATATAAAATGTGTTATTCTGGTAGAAAACAGTTGCCGATTCTGAGTGAAACGGTAACCTGCACAGTTGTGGTGTCGCCAGACACTCGAGTCGGGGACGTTTTCACTTATTCTGACTCCGAGGCTGAGGGCAGAGTCTCTATAGACACGCTCAGAAACTACCCGATGAGCCTAAACACTACCAAATCTTCACCCTACTACTACTACTACTACTACTACTGCTAGTGACAGTGATTTTAATTTTGAGCACTTTATAATATTTGGTGGGCAGCACGGTGGTGCAGTGGTTAGCGCAGTCGTCTCACAGCAAGAAGGTCCTGGGTTCTAGCCCCGGGGTTGTCCAACCTTGGGGGTCGTCCCGGGTCGTCCTCTGTGTGGAGTTTGCATGTTCTCCCCGTGTCTGTGTGGGTTTTCTCCCACAGTCCAAACACATGTAGGTCAGGTGACTCGGCCGTACTAAATTGTCCCCGGGTGTGAATGTGTGTGTGTGTGTGTGTGTGTGATGGCCTGGCGGCCTGTCCAGGGTGTCCCCCCCACCTGCCGTCCAATGGCTGCTGGGATAGGCTCCAGCATCCTTGCGACCCTGAGAGCAGGATAAGCGGTTTGGATACTGGATGGATGGATAATATTAGATAAATCTCTTCCCACATCCTGACTGCTATCAAGGAACAAGATGCACTTATTAGCCAATCAGGAGAGCTCTTTGCAAGCTGTGGTCTCCATTGGCCCCTACTTGCTGTCAGTCTTGGCAGAAGAGGATGGGACGGGAAACTGACCATTGGACTGGGTCTTTAACAGTACCGAGGCCCTCAGTGAAGCTTTTGTCTATTATTCTTATTTTTTGTGTGGATTTCCCCCCCTCTTTCTCTCCAATTGTACATGTCCTATTACCCCACTCTTCCGAGCCACCCCGGTCTCTGCTCCACCCCCTCTGCCGATCCGGGGAGGGCTGCAGACTACCACATGCCTCCTCCCATACATGTGGAGTCGCCAGCCGCTTCTTTTCACCTGACAGTGAGGAGTTTCACCAGGGGGATGTAGCGCGTGGGAGGATCACGCTATTCCCCCCAGTTCCCCCTCCCCCCCTGAACAGGCGCCCCGACCGACCAGAGGAGGCGCTAGTGCAGCGACCAGGACACATACCCACATCTGGCTTCCCACCTGCAGACACGGCCAATTGTGTCTGTAGGGACGCCCAACCGAGCCGGAGGTAACACGGGGGGATTCGAACTGGCGACCCCCGTGTTGGTAGGCAACGGAATAGACTGTTATGCCACCCAGACGCCCCTTTTGTCTATTATTCTAAACAATTCTTGCCTGGGTACAAAAAAAGGAAGCTCAATTCTCGTTTCTATAACTTATATTTCTTATTCGCTTTCTAGCACCCCCGACAGCTCACCCCAGTTTCGACAGAAATGGCGACCTTTTATGGCCTGGCGCTAACTCATACACTAAGTCATCTTCCTTCTTTCATTCCGGGCCATTCTGCATTCTCGTGTCATTTCTCCGCTCCACAATGAGGCATCTTTCTACGCCTACGCTAGCATATTCAGGGAGCAAGAAATATTTGGGGGGCAAATGCGGTACAGTGCGGGTATTGTGACGGGCACGATAATGCTCGGTCACATGTTCAACGTCCTCAAAGACAGCATTGAAAACGGGGACGTTCACTTTTCCGGCGACGTCATCGGACACGGCGGTCCGCTGACGTGCACAAAACGTGCGTGCACAAGTATTCCCGCCCACGTACACACAAATGCAGACAGGGTTGTGTGTCCTGCATTTGGGAACAAACGCAATTATGCGTGGCCTCTCCTCCGACATCACAGCCGCATGAGGTCTCATGATGGTTTGTTAAACGGCATGCCATTAATCCGGTAAAACCAATCAGTCCCTTTGAAAAGGTCAGTCTGGCGTTAATCTGCATTCAGACCCGCACGATCGATACGGTTTTGCCGCGAGCTGTACGCTGACACAGAACGGCCTTCTGGACATCATGCTACGCCCGTTAAGCTCTGCAGGCGAGCGCCGGCCTTCAGAAGCAATGTGATTGTGCACCTTGGTCAAAGGTCAAATGCCACACTTCGTTAACACATGTGCCTTGCGGAACGGCCATTTTCCCCGGTCCTGGGCCCTAAAAGAAAACACCGCCGTATAGGGGTGACGGAGGGAGAGGCTACCCTCGGTTGAGTTATCATTCGTAAGAGAGAGACGACCTCCTGAAAAAAGCAATTCTCGCAGCCTTAAATGATCTCCTTCACGGACCTGAAATAGCACCATCGGGCCAGGACAAGCTATCGCCATGTCCCCGTCGGCTGCGAGTGTTCACACCTCCTCCGGGTCCTCGTCAGGAACTCCGTCTCGCAGCTCCGCGAGAGGACGCGCTCCACCCACCGCACGCTGTCTACGTTATGTGATGCCCTGCTGCCCTTTCTCCCGTTTAGCCACGCCACCCTTCCTAACCCCGTCGCCGACCACCCGCGCTCTCCCCCATGCATAGCTCGGCTTGTGGGTGTAAAAATAACAGGAGGAAGGGTGGGGTGGGGTGGGGGCTTGCGTCGTCAGTGTAGCTGGAATTAGCAATGGTGGAGAGCTGGAGCTGGCGCTAAGGGGCATGGGCTAAAGCAGGGCTAAGGTTGTGGCCACGGCAGACTAGCAAGTGCACCAGGATAGCAGGAGGCTGACAGGACGTCTAATAAGGCTGAGTGGAAGTGAGGTTTCGTTTGGCTGGGTTAGCCCCCCCCCCCACCCCACACCCCCCACCCCCGCACGCTAACCTCCCCGAGCTAAGGTTTTAAGGGGAGGGAGGGGAGCTGCAAAGTGGATTTGTATCTGTTGGGGGTGATTAAATGTACTTCTTGGAGTTTCTTACGTTCCGGTGGGACAAAGACCGCAAATACTCTATGCCATGGGCAACGTGGCCATGTGTAAGGTGTGCGGGTCACAGAAGGGCCTGAGGACTGCCGGAGTTCAGTCCGATTTGGATCAGGACGCTCTGCCCGACTACTATTGCGCCGAGCATTTTCCACAGCAACCCCCGCTGATGCTGGTAAGACCCCCAACACAGCCCCGTAGAGACGAGACGTCAGCATGTGGTACCGACAGGTGTCTGTGAAGTTGCCCTACTGTTCCAGGGTGGTTTGGAGCTTCTGGTGACTGTAGGAGACCTAAGAAGATGACAGATATAAACCGTCTTCTGTTTGTTTTGAGTCGATTCATGGTACTAACTGTCTTGTTTTCAAGCACTTTGCAACTTTATTTGGAAAAGTGCTCTACAAATGATCTATTATTGTTGTTATTATTAGCATTATCATCATTATCATTATAGTCCAGGAGAATTTGAAGTACTAGGAAGAAAAAAAACTCTGATGTTTCTTGCAGGATTTACAATTTGTGTGATTTTTTTCCCAACGTGGAAATAGACGTTCTTCTGCCCTCAGATGAAACATGTCATGTCTGTGCCGCTGTAGACTTTTCAGCTCTGAAGGCGTCAGAACTGGTGCACTGATTTATGCACTGAAAGTTATTGGCAGTTTGTAGAGGCAAAGACGGAAGGGAAAGTGTGTGAGTGTGTGTATGTGTATTGGGGAGGCTAGGACTCTGGTCCCTCTTGTCTGCCTTTGCAGATCACTGTGACATTTTTTGTTCTGTGGTACCTACCCAGCCCGCTGAGCATGACTGGAAATGCTGTGTAATGAACTGAGCAAGCGCAGCAGTGCTGCAACACAAGTGGGAATGCTGCAACAACAACAAAAATCTGCAAGACAATACCTTTGCAGAACTGCATTACAGCTTGTTTTGAAAGGAATGTTGTTACTGAACCAACCAACCAGCCAGCCAGCCATTTTTTTATTATTATTATTAATGCAACACAAATGCTTTGGATGCAATTGCCACCCAGTTTGGAATCCATGATTCTGCATCAGAATGCATGTCCGATACGACCGACTCATTCCCAGATGAACAAACTGCCTCGGGGACGTCAAGCCCTTTCCACAAACCTGCAGAAAAACGTTTTAAATTATATAAATACATGCTGCGAAGACACACACACACACACACACACATGCACACACAACGTCACCTGAGAAGTGTGTGTGTGCATTTGTGTGCGATTCTGAACTGACTACTACGTGCTACCAATGAACTCAGTATGCAGAGTCCACTACATGCTGCCTTTCCTAGTAGTGTGCAGTATGAGACTGTTTAGCCACTTTAACTTGCAGTATGCTAGGCCAGGCATGGGCGGTTTTTGGGTTTGGCAAACCGCCGCTGTGTAAATGTGGGTTCACGTGATTTTCCTAAGGATGAACGTTTACCTGAGAGATGGGTAAGGCCTGTCTGACGCCTGGAAGGAACCAGATTCTGGCTGCGACATACTATATCCAGTGTACACTTTAATGGCGCGAGAGACTTCACATCCCTTCCCCACTTGTTTAGATTGTGGTTAGACCCTGCTGATTATTAATGCCACGCGTGATGTTTCAACAGAACAACGCTGAATACCTAATTAAACCGTTTCCACGACACTGCCCCCAGCCCCGAGCCTGTCTTGGGATTATTGTGCCACCGCCACAGAGACAAGACTCACGAACTAAACTGGTGGGGCGGGTGCCTCTTACCAAAGGTCCATTAAAAGGTAAGGCGGTCGAGGGGGGTTTGATGACCTGTGAAGGGTACCTCCTCCTACCAGTCTCTGGAGCAGCATCAGCATCCACTGATACTTCCGTTGGTCCTGGGTTGGCTGCCTCCGTTTGGGTGACATTTCTGCGGGGCATTGTCCTGCCCTTTCACCACAGGACACTGCCCTGACCAAATCATGCCCATCACTTGAGAGAGCACTGGGTCAGGTTTCTTTGCAAAGGTCTGGGCTTATGGTTGCGTGAAGTTGGCACATGTTTTGTCCCCCGTCCCACAGCAGTGCAACACAATGACAATATCCAAAACCTACAAAAACACATATAACCAACATATCAAAAGTAAACAAACAAACAAAGAAATAAATCCACTGTCCAGGAGAACGAACGCCAGCCAGGATGACTTGTCAGAACCGCCGGTCTGCATGGGCTAGCGGTTAGCTTAGCCTGCCCCGCTTCCGCGTCCTGTCAGGCCGTCCTCGGTGTTTCCTCTTGGGGCACAGCTCCAGGCAGGGCCGTGGTCCCTGGGCCCACTGGAGGCAGCAGACCAGGCTCCCCCAGCCGATCCAACGCCAGCTCTCCCGAGGAATGGGATGTAAGGGCGAAAGAGGAGCATCGGCCCAGTAACGGCACTCGTTTCCTCTGGCGTGTGAAAGCAAGTAACTATGACATCTCCATGTGATGTTATGGTGATATGATATCTCCATATGAAAGAGATCATATGGAGATATGATATCTCCATATGATCTCCTTTATATGGAGATATGCTCTCCTTCATATGGAGATGTGATATCTCCATATGATCTCCTTCATATGGAGATATGCTCTCCTTCATATGGACATATGATATCTCCATA
Organism: Lampris incognitus; assembly: GCF_029633865.1. Taxonomy (NCBI): domain Eukaryota; kingdom Metazoa; phylum Chordata; class Actinopteri; order Lampriformes; family Lampridae; genus Lampris; species Lampris incognitus. Next base: position 29,308,744 of record NC_079230.1, read on the forward strand.
TGATCTCCTTCATATGGAGATATGATCCCCTTCATATGGAGATATGATATCTCCATATGGAGATATGATCCCCTTCCTATGGAGATATGATATCTCCATATGATCTCCTTCATATGGAGATATGCTCTCCTTCATATGGAGATATGATATCTCCATATGATCTCCTTTATATGGAGATATGATCTCTTTCATATGGAGATATGATCTACACACCAGGCTGACTGGCTTCCTCTGCAAATGTCGCCACGCTTCCCCGTAACAAAGCCGGGTAGTAGACAGATGCTATACATTCGTTACGGATAGGCTGTAGTTTAGTCACACAATTGTGAATTGTTCTCCTTACAAAAGATTAAATTAGGGAAAAAAATGCTATAAGTGGTACATTTGAGACAAACCACTGTGAGGAAAACCATCTGTGTGTGTGTGTGTGTGTGTTGGCGTGATTATTTTGTCCAACATTGTTGCTGGTGAGGTAGGCTTGAGATGGTCATCAATCTTGGGATTTTCCCCTCTGCCTCCTCTTTTCACACGTGCTTCACCCTCTGACCCTTGACCTGCTATTGCTGCACTTTGCGTGTGGCTGTTCTTCATGAAATTGGCGTTCGATATCCAATATACGACTGATTACCGTTCGAAAAGAGCGTGCGACTGTGAGTTTACCCGAAGAGGTGTTTGTGCCATTCATCCGTTATTTAAGCTGATTTGCTCATAGGTGTCTCACATGTGTCGCATGCATCTCATTTGAATGTATGTGTGAATGTGACTGTGGGTCCAGCAGTGCACTTTCAAAGCAATTTTTTTTTTCTAACCCTTTCTTACCCGTTTCCTCCTCTGCTCCTTCTTGAGTGTGTGGTTTGTCGCCTTTACACATCCATCCAGAAGATTTACGACCAGGACAAATCGAGATCATGAATTCTTTATTTGTTCTCTCTCAGTGTTTTTATTGCAGCTGCACGTTTGTTTTTAGTGTCAAAACAAAGCTTTTATGCATCTATACGGAGCCTAATCTCGACCAGTCACACTCCGGGGGTGATCGAGTAAAAGCTAATTTGTCACCAGGGATGGCTCTGATTGGCCAGGGACAGCCCAGGGCCGGGGTTTGGCGTTGGTCCATGCAGGTCAGCTGGTGCGGATGAGATACTGGGGGTTTGTCAGGTGTGCAAAGAAAAACGAGTCACGTTGAAGGTAGGTTTTGTGAATATATTAAGCTGCGGCTCCAATTATGTCATCTGGAGGATAATGAATGATAATAACCTGTATTTGAACTGTGTTAGGGGCCGTACAATCTTATCGAATGTGTGCATCCCTAGTTTGCGTTGTTGTTGTTTCATTTAATGACATGGGTAAAAGAGATTTTGAGTAAAGCGTGTGTGTCTGGCTGTGTGTGCTGTTAATGCCCACATGGGGTTGCAAGGGCCTGATGGTTTCATTGATTGCACACCTCATAAATGCATGATGCAATCGTCATATGTGGATTTGGGTCTCTGCACGGGGGCAGCCCATTGCATGCAGGATGACCCAAGGGACTTGTGGTCCTGAGAAATATTTGCACACAGCCATCCGTGCAGAGCCAGCACCGGCGGCTGAGATTTTGTAGCTAGCTGCTAAGAATAATTCCTGGTACACAGCGGTGATATCTTGTCACTGTCTGACATATGTATATTGTGTTGTATATATAATGTCAATTGACCAGGGGACCATAATCCCTTTTCTGTGTGTGTGTGTGTGTGTGTGTGTGTGTGTGTGTGTGTGTGTGTGTGTGTGTGGTCTTCTAGTAACAACAGCATACAGGGTGTGAATTGTGAAAGTGTGTGTAACGTTGGGCATTTCCATTCCATTGCCTACCAACAAGGGGATCGCAGGTTCGAATCCGCGTGTTACCTCCGCCTTGGTCGGGCGTCCCTACAGACACAATTGGCCGTGTCTGCGGGTGGGAAGCCGGATGTGGGTGTGTGTCCTGGTTGCTGCACTAGCGCCTGGTCGGAGAGGGGGGGGTAGCGTGACCCTCCCACGCGCTACGTCCCCCCCTGGTGAAACTCCTCACTGCCAGGTGAAAAGAAGCGGCTGGTGACGCCACATGTATGGGAGGAGGCGTGTGGTAGTCTGCAGCCCTCCCCGGATGGGCAGAGGGGGTGGAGCGGCGACTGTGACAGCTCGGAAGGGTGGGGTAATTGGCCGGGTACAATTGGGGGGGAAAAGAGGGAAAAGGGAATGCGTAACATTTGCAAGACCAAGAATTTGTGTTTATTTGTTTTGTTTATTTGGAAATTCTTCTCTGCGTTTAAGCCGCCCTAGCTGTGTAGCTAGGGGCTGTGGGCAATGCTAATCTTGTGTAAAATGGTTGTGGCTTCTGCAGCGCTCTGCCCAATGACAGGCTAACACGCACACACACGCACACGCACACGCACTAACACACGCACACACACAGGTGAAATGACTCTAGTTAAACTGTATTCAATAGGAAACCGCGTCTTGTTCCCCCCACATGGCAAACGGAGAAGTAGAGAAATAGAAAGGCGACAAAGTTCAAATCGAAGCAATACTTTGTATGGCGTCCATGTCTCTCTTCACGCTGCCCCCTCTTCCGTCTGAGAGAGCCCTGTTGTCATGGTTACCTCCAGAGAGAGGGCAACGCTTGTCTCCACGGTAACCGGGAGGGGCGGGGACGGTGCCGGCCTCGCTCGGCATTGGTCAGTCGTTCGGCTGGATTTGCATTATTGATGAAGCTCCCCTTGCGCTCCACCGACGAAGACGGCGGCTGGCTAAATGAATGTTTGATGTAACGTGTCGGCGGAGGAGTGTGTTTCTTCATGCTTGGCAGGTCGGGTTAAGTCTCGCAGTAATGGCTTTATGGATTCCGAGGCACAAGCCTGTCAGTCAAACACGCCGTTGACGTCGCAGAATGGTGCCGCATTACGGCAGCGTAGCTGAGCTTTACATCACAGAGGGTGGCTGGTGTCCTTTCAGCAGATTGTTGGTCGACGTTTCAGAGGTTATTTATGAAAAGTAATCTAAAAAAAAGATGTTCTTTATTAGTGTAAACTACTAATAAGAGACGTTAGCCCCCTAGCTAACGGGTCTGACCCTTTAGCCGAGCGGTTAGCGACGTCGCCTTGTGGTGCAGTACACTCGTATCGAATCCCGCACCGGGCAAGAAAATAACCGGTTACATTGGTGGCAGCGGTGGGATCCGGAAGTGTGCAGATCCTCAGAGGTCTCTTCGGAGCGCGGGAAGAACAAAGCGCGAGGGCGCGCTTCCGGGAGAGGGTGACGACTGTAAACTACTAATAAGACACGTTAGCCCCTAGCTAACGGGTCTGACCCCTTTAGCCGAGCGGTTAGTGATGTCGCCTTGTGCTGCAGTACACCTCGTATCGCATCCCGCACCGGGCAAGAAAATAACCGATTACATGAGTATAGAGAACAAGGCTGGGCGATATAGACAAAATCCAGGTAACACTTTAGCATGGGGAACGTAGTCACCATTAATTAGGTGCTTATTAGCATGCAAATTAGCAACATATTGGCCCTTAATTGGTCATTATTACGTACTCATTAATGCCTTATTCTGCATGGCCTTATTGTACAACCAGTAAGCCATTAACTATGAGTTTTCCCTCTATAACCTCAGAGTTATTGCTTATTAGTAGTACCATCTCAATATGCTTTGCTTAGTATGGCCTTTATAAGGTGGTAGTACCACAAGAAGAGTTATTCTCCCTTACTAACACTTAATGAATATGGTCTGTTCTTACATAACAACACACAAAACTACAAGTGTTCATAGTGTTAAATTACTCTAATTACTCCCATACTAAAGTGACATCTTGATCATTACTAATTCACTAGTAATTAAGTTTTTTTATGTTCCCCATACTAAAGTGTTACCAAAATCCAATATCAGATATGTTTGGACCAAATACCTTGATATCGATACTGTGACGATATTGTGGGGATGACTGTTGGTGCTCTCACAAAACATTGGAAGAATCAGATTTGGCCCTGTGATGGCCTGGCGGCCCATCCGGGGGTGTCTCCCCGCCTGCCGCCCAGTGACTGCTGGGATAGGCCCCAGCATCCCCGCGACCCTGAGAGCAGGAGAAGCGGTTTGGATAATGGATGGATGGATGGACAATCAGATTTTTGACAACTAATCATCAGTAATGCCTGCCTATATAATAACTAAGTGGGTAAAGGCAGATAATAGAGCAGTCTGGTAAGTTCAGAAAATTACATCACTTTATTGTAATGCAGCCTTTAAAACCAGTAAAAGACAACATTTATGCCATGTCACAATAATTCAATATCCAAAATCCCGGACGATATCTAGTATCATATCACAGTATCGATGTAATGTCGGTTCTGGGTTCGAGCCCCGGGGTAGTGTGTGTGTGTGTGTGTGTGTGGGGGGGGGCCCTGTGATGGCCTGTAGGCCTGTCCAGGGTGTCTCCCTGCCTGCCGCCTAATGACTGCTGGGGTAGGCCCCAGCATCCCCGTGACCCTGAGAGCAGGATAAGCAGTTCGGATAATGGATGGGTGGATATAATGTCGGTATATGGCCCGGCCTTACTAGAGAAGAAAAAGAAACGACCTTCGTGTTTCCCCTCCCTTCTCTGCTGGCAATATCAGGATTTTCTGCAAATTCCCTTTAAAGTGTCTATTAGAAAATTGTTCCGCCGTCCGCAGCATCCTTTTGTCCACCCAGTGAGGTCAAACCATTTACCCAAAGACACTCGGCAACAAACCTCTTTCTTGATTTGGTCCAGGGATTCAGAAAAAATATGCCGCAGGAAGTTGCAAGGCGCAATTCTCTTAAATCTTAAGCGCCTTCCAGTCATGGCGACCTAAGCATTTCACGAGGACGATAAGGCCACGTCTCGAATAAGGTGACTCCACAGCTCCAGACCACCAGGAACTTGATGATATCAGAAGTTTATGTCTGCCGTTGTTGAAGCCCCTTTGTGTAGTGTCACAAGCAAACACTGCAGAGCCTGTCCCTGACCCCTAGTGACCTTGTCCAGCATGAGCTGACCGCACCGTCTGATACACCCACCCAGACGTTACTCAGCTTCAATGGCAGCTGGTGTATGACATGGATATGAAAGATGGTGCGGAGCAGCCGTCCCTCACGGATCAGGAAACCGTGGCGCCATCCCTTGGGGTCTGATCCCGGGTTCGGCCTTGGCGTATCAGCATTAACGAGCGTTGCTCCAGCACTCGGCAGTTTGGCTTGCAGACTTGCAGGAGTTTGAGAGGAAGGTCAGCCGTAACGCTGAAAGTTTCCCAGCGCTGCAGACTACCGAGCTCTGTGGCGGAGTGATGCAGTGCAGTCCTCTGCAGCACGCAGACGCCCGCCAACGGTGGGCCACATCACAGACACATCAGACCACCGAGAGCAGACATTTGCGAGAGCTCTGCTCACCAAAACACGCAGCGCTTTGTCGCCCACGACGACATTTCCAGCCGGCCTTTCGTTAGAATGAGGGAACAGCGGCGCTGCATGGGGGATCTTTGCCGTGGGTGTTTACGGTGTGGGATACTGTGACCAGGCACAGTCTGAAAAAAGCGGTGAGCGACGGGCTTTGGTAAAGAAGGGGACAGGAAGTGCCTCGGTGAGCTCTCGGGGCGGAGAGCTCCTTTGGGCCTTCACCGTAACCGAATCAGACTCTGTCCCCTCAGATTAAACTCTGTCACACGTGGGAGGCGGGCTAGTTAAAACCACGCAGGCCTGTCTTCCCAGCAAACCGTGATCTTGATAGCCTTTAAAGACGACGCTTCAGTCTCCTCTCGCACGGACTCGTTTAAACTGGGAGAATGTTTTGGGTTTTTTTGCAAAGCGGCAGGCGAGAGCGAGCTGCATTTCAAGCTGTGTGTGTGTGTGTGTGTGTGTGTGTGTGTGTGTGTGTGTGTGTGTGTTGGCCAGGTGATGTTTCCAGGGAAGGTAGCTAGAGGAAAATGCTGAATCATTCCACCTCCTCACAGTCTTGGTTGCTTTCCAGCGTCAGCCTGCTCAGTATCTGTGCTTGCTCAGAGGATTTGTCCCTAAAGCAGAGGACACACACTTTGCCAACCCTGCTGGGGAAGATAAAAGCACCCCGGTGTCTTTGTGTGTTGTGATATAGTGGGGTACTTACACCTACGGCACAGATCCTTGTCAGGGCCCTGACATTGTACATGGGTTTGATATGCAGGTTGTGTCTCGGTATTGATCCTTGCCCATCTTTTCTCGGTACTGACCCTCGGTATTGATCTTTGATTGGTCTCGATGGCGACTGATCTTAACGGAGCGCACTGCAATAATGTATCCATTATGCAAGCCGGCCACACCACCAAAGAGTCATGCCGCTAACTCCTCTATGGCTATTCTGGAGCCTCTTATCTCACAAAGCTTAATGTCCTTTCTGTACTTTGGAAAAGTGTACATTTTTCAGCTAATTTTGCTTGACGTTATCACTCTGCTTAGTTTAGATTAATAAAAGTTGTAGTGTTTAAGATTTTAATAACGTCTATGTGTCTCTCCTAGTCGGACAGCAACACCAGTTTCCTGCGAGCAGCGAGGGCAGGGAACATCGACAAGGTCCTGGAATATCTGAAAGGAGGGGTGGACATCAGCACCTGCAACCAGGTAAGATGATGGATACATTAACATTTCTATCACACACACACACACACACACACACACACACACACACACACACACACACACACACACACACACACACACACACACACACACACACACACACTTTTGTGTGTGTGTGTGTGTCAGTATTGAATGTATAACTCGTGAAAGAGCCTCGTAGCTCCTTTTCTACCCCCTCAACAGGGCTGCACAGATTACGAGATTAACACAATCCCCTGCATTATCACAGTTTGTTTATGTCAGTCATGCCTTGGATTTGGACAGCAGTAAAGGAAAGCGTGATTTAAACACATGCAAAAAAGGACGCAGTTGTCGTGTTGCCCAATGATGGTCTTGTAAAGCCGTAATGTACAGTGGGGAGGACAATACAGACACGCTTATGCTGTATTATTCAGAATGCTGCTGCTGTACGATTTGTAGAGATGACTTTAAGGTTTCTGAGAGTACTGTCTGCACTCAAATGAGCTTGCTGTAGGCAATGTCTTCATGAATGTACTTTTTCCTGTTTAAACAGCAACATCAGCGTCAGTTGAGGTTAACTTGATGACATTGCGGGATATTTGTTTGTCCTCAAAACATGGCAGAAAGAACATTTGTAATCTTCTTGTAACTTTTCTTGGACCTCTGTGACATTTTTAGGCAAGGTCAAAGTACTACTACTACTACTACTGCTACTACCTTTGGCTGCTCCCATTACTCTGTCACGCCAGCCACCCGCATGTCCTCCCTCACCACATCCATAAACCTCCTCTTTGGCCTTCCTCTTCTCCTCTTCCCTGGCAGCTCCATATTCAGCATCCTTCTCCCAGTATACCCAGCATCTCTCCTCCACACATGTCCAAACCATCTCAATCTTGCCTCTCTTGCTTTGTCTCTGAACTGTCCAACCTGAGCTGTTCCTCTAATATACTCGTTCCTAATCCTGTCCTTCTTCATCACTCCTAACGAAAATCGTAACATCTTCATCTCCGCCACCTCCAGCTCCACCTCCTGTCTTCTCATCAGCGCCACTTTCTCGCAACCATATAACATAGCTGGTCTCACAACCATCTTGTAAACCTTCCCTTTAACTCTTGTTGGTACCCTTCTGTCACATATCACTCCTGACACTCTTCTCCACCCACTCCACCCTGCCTGCACTCTCTTCTTCACCTCTCTTCTGCACTCCCCGTTACTTGAACAGCTGACCCCAAGTATACTGCTCAAAAAAATAAAGGGAACACCTAAAAAACACAATATAGACCTCGATGAATGAAATATTTCAGCTGAAAATCTTTATTTATTAGACAGAGGAATGTGTTTAGAGCAAAATAACCTAAGAATGATCAATGGAAATCAAAATCATTAGCCCATTAAGGTCTGGATTCAGAATCATACTCAAAATCAAAGTGGAAAATGAGAACATAGGCTGATCCAACTTCTGTGGAAATTCTTCAAGACGATTCAAAATGAGGCTCAGTAGTGTGTGTGGCCTCCACGTGCCTGTATGCACTCCCTACAACGTCTGGGCATGCTCCTGATGAGACGACGGATGGTCTCCTGAGGGATCTCCTCCCAGACCTGGATCAGGGCATCGGTCAACTCCTGGACAGTCTGTGGTGCGACATCGCGTTGGCGGATGGTACGAGACATGATGTCCCAGAGGTGCTCGATTGGATTCAGGTCTGGGGAACGTGCAGGCCAGTCCATAGCATCAATGCCCTCGACATACAGGAACTGCTGACACACTCTGGCCACATGAGGACGAGCATTGTCATGCATGAGCAGGAACCCAGGGCCCACTGCACCAGCATATGGTCTGACAATGGGTCTGAGGATCTCATCCCGGTACCTAATGGCAGTCATGGTACCTCTGGCTAGCACGTAGAGGTCTGTGCGGCCCTCCAAGGATATGCCTCCCCAGACCATCACTGACCCACCGCCAAACCGGTCATGCTGGAGGATGTTGCAGGCAGCAGAACGTTCTCCACAGCGTCTCCCGACTCTCTCACGTCTGTCACATGTGTTCAGTGTGAACCTGCTCTCATCTGTGAAGAGCACAGGGCGCCAATGGCGAATCTGCCAACCAAGATGTTCTCTGGCAAAGGTCAATCGGGCTGCACGGTGTTGGGCTGTGAGCACAGGCCCCAATTGTGGACATCGGGCCCTCATACCATCCTCATGCATTCTGTTTCTCACTGTTTGAGCAGAAACCTGCACATTAGTGGCCTGTTGAAGGTCGTTTTGTAGGGCTCCGGCAGTGCTCCTCCTGTTCCTCCTTGCACAAAGGACCAGATAGCGGTCCTGCTGCGGGGTTGTTGTCCTCCTGCGGCCCCCTCCACGTCTCCTGGTGTACTGGCCTGTCTCCTGGTACCTCCTCCATGCTCTGGACACTGTGCTGGGAGACACATCAAATCTTCTTGCCACAGCACGCATTGATGTGCCATCCTGGATGAGCTGCACTACCTGAGCAACTTCTGTAGGTTGCAGATACCGCCTCATGCCACCTCTAGTGGTGAGGGCACTAGCAAAATGAAAAACTAACCAAAGATCGGCCAGAAAAGATGAGGACAGGCAAATGGTCTGTGGCCACCACCTGCAAATCCATTCCTTTTATAGGGGTTGTCTTGCAAATTGTCTAATTTAAACCTGGTGGAAATTAGACAATTTACCAACAGGTGAAATTGAGTCACAAATCAGTGTTGCTTCCTAACTGGACAGGTTGATATCTCAAAAGTGTGATTGACTTGGAGCTACATCGCATTGCTTATGTGTTCCCTTTATTTTTTTGAGCAGTGTATTTAAACTCATACGCCTTTGTCACCTCTACTCCTTGCATCCTCACCATTCCACTGTCCTCCCTCTCATTCACACATATGTATTCTGTCTTGCTCCTACTGACTTTAATTCCTCTTCTCTCCAGTGCATACCCCCACCTCCCCAGGCTCTCCTCAACCTGCACCCTACTCTCGCTACAGATCACAGTGTCATCTGCAAACATCATAGTCCACGGAGACTCCTGCCTGATCTCGTCTGTCAACCTGTCCATCACCACTGCAAACAAGAAAGGGCTCAGAGCCGATCCTTGATGTAATCCCACCTCCACCTTGAACCCATCTGTCATTCCTACTGCACATCTCACCACTGTCACCCTGCCCTCATACATATCCTGCACCACTCCTACATACTTCTCTGCCGCTCCAGGCTTCCTCATACAATACCACACCTCCTTTCTCGGCACCCTGTCGTATGCTTTCTCTAAATCCATGAAAACACAATGTACCTCCTTCTGACCTTCTCTATACTTCTCCATCAACGTTCTCAAAGCAAATGTTGCATCTGTAGCACTCTTTTGTGGCATGAAACCTTCCTGCTGCTTGCTAATCGTCACCTCTCCTGTTAACTTAGCTTCCACTACTCTTTCCCATATCTTCATGCTGTGGCCGATCAACTTTACCTCTGCAGTTACTGGAGCTTTGCACATCACCCTTATTGTTGAAAATTGGTACCAGTACCATCCTACAGACCACCATTAAATGCTGCCTAGCTATGTTCTCCCCTGTCACCACCTTGCAGTCTCCAATCCCTTCAGATCTACATCTACGACTACATCTTATGCAGGAGGCGCGATCTTAGAAACAGTCTAAGTCTAATATCATGCCTTCTGCATAAGATGTAGTCCACCATTGTTCACTTTCCTCCACTTTTACACGTCACCCTGTGTTCCTCCCTCTTCTTCAAATATGTATTCACCACAGCTATTTCCATCCTTTTCTCAAAATCCACTGCCATCTGTCCTTCCACATTTCTCTCCTTGACACCATACCTACCCATCACCTCATCACCTCTATTTCCTTCACCAACATGCCCAATTGAAGTCCGCTCCAATCACCAATCTCTCTTCCTTGGGTACAGCCTCCACCACTTCATCCAACTCACTCAAGAATTCTTCTTTCTCTTCCATCTCACACCCAACTTGCACTGATAACCTTCATCATCACACCTTGGATTTCCAGCTTCATACTCATCACTCTGTCTGACACTGTTCACCTCCAACACACTCTTGACATACTCTTCCTTCAGAATTACTCCTACCCCATTTCTCCTCCCATCCACACCATTGTAGAAGAGTTTGAATCCATCTCTGATGCTCCTGGCCTTAGTCCCCTTCCACCTGGTCTCTTGCACACACAGTATACCTACCTTCCTTCTCTCCATCATATCAGCCAGCTCTCTCCCTTTACCAGTCATAGTGCCAACATTCACAGTTCTGATTCTCACCTCCACACTCCTACCCTTCCTCCTCTCCCGCTATCTCTGGACATGCCTTCCCCTCTCTTTCTCCTTCTCCCAACAATAGTATAGTTTCACCGGCACCTTACTAGCCAAGAGTACCGATGGTGGTCGTTGGTAACCTGGGCCTCGACCGATCTGGTATCGAAATCTGATTTATGAACGACATATTTGATTTGGCAAAGGTTTTATGCCGGATGCCCTCTCTGACGTAACCCTCCCCATTTATCCAGGCTTGGAACCGGCACTAAGAATGCTCTGGCTTGTGCATCCTCAGTGGCTGGGTTATTTGCTGGCAAGGTCAAAGAATGGTTAAAAAAAGGGAAGGAGAAAAATACGTATTTTTTATGTATTTGGATCAATCCTGGGGGTTTTGAGGCCTGGGATAATAGGTGAATTTTGTTAACTACCTGGCAGAATAGAAACCTGGCAGCACTGGTGGTATCTGAGGACCTGATGGAGGACTACTTTATCAGACATTTTTCTTCCCCCTGTTAGCCAGGGAAAACAGCCCTATATGTCACTCCTGCCCCAGCGATCCCTGTATGGCTGTCTGGTTAGATATCAGTTTGTCTTTAGTGACAAGGTGACCTTAGTGTTTTTACCTCTGTTTCTGCCCATTGGGAATAAAACCTGCTACCAAACACTCATCAGATACATTCACAACAGACATTACTTTTTGGCACACCATTAATTTCCATGATGTATTTTTTCGTGTATGGGGAAAAGCTGAAGTTTTTTCAACCCCAAAACAATATGAACTGTTTTAGTGAACTGTTCTTGTGAAACAAACTCAAGTTCATTATGTGAATTATGACTTATAAGAATTTTTAGAATTAAGAAGTAGTTACAGCTGGGTAGTATAAAACCATGCTGTTTATCTCCATTTTGTCATGACACATTTTTTCCATTCTTAGCACAAATTACAGTGTTCACCTGGGTAAATGGATGTTTACTTTGGGTTGTGCACCAGCACTGTTTTGAACAACTTTGAGTTGCATGTGTGTGTGTGTGTGTGTGTGTGTGTGTGTGTGTGTGTGTGTGTGTGTGTGTGTGTGTGTGTGTGTGTGTGTATGTGTGTTCTCCTGGATCGCCACCTTGTCGTGATGGAGAAGCTTGCATGTACTAATGATCCCAAGAGCTATGCCATCCGTAGCTTGGTTCCTGGCAGGGTCACCCAAGATTGATAGGTCAAGGGGGAGGTTCCAGATGAAGCACGATCCATCAAAGGCGGAACTGGTGGAATATGTCTCTAGCTCACAACGGCAGTGAAAGCAGATGAAGGCTGCAACAGAGGGTGGTCCCCAATCATCTTGGATCTCCATGCCATTGGACTCTGGTAACTCCCTGCCAAGGACCTTGTGTTGGCTGCAGGCGTATCAGCGTCTCCATGTAAAAACTGTCACACGCAGGCATCCTCCTGTAAGGGAAATACCCATAAATATCCTCGGTCAAAGCCTGTGGCGATCAGGAAGAGATGACGGGGGCAGGACAGTGAAGTCGGGCAGCCCCTATCCACAATCTGGCACACAGGCGGTAGTGGGTGAATGATCAGTTGCTAAGCCTTGGGACTGAGGCACAGGGGCTTCTCGGCTGCTGCACCCATGAATGAGCAGACCTATTTAGTATCCGCGCTGCTCACCCCAGTTGGGGAGGGGCTAGAAAAGGTGCCCTAATCATTACATTACATTACAGTCATTTAGCCGACGCTTTTATCCAAAGCGACTTACAATAAGTGCATTTAACATAGGAAATCAGGAGAACTACTAGTCATCAGAGGTCATAAGTGCATCTAAACAAGAGCAAAACCAGTGCTAAAGTAAAAGTGCAAGAAAGAGATTTTTTTTCTTTTAATAAGTGAATACAATAAGTGCTAAGTAACAGGGTAGTAGTGCTTAAAGAGGTGAGTTTTCAACCTGCGCCGAAAGATGGGCAGCGACTCGTCTGTCCTGACATCAGTGGGGAGTTCATTCCACCACTGTGGGGCCAGGACAGTTGGTCGTCCAGGATCACACCCAGATTCCTCACAGTCTGAGTTGGCATCACCACGGTGTTGTCAATGGTGATGGCCAGGTCTCGGTGCGGGCAACCTTTCCCCGGGAGGAACATCAGCTCTGTCTTGTCCAGATTGAGCTTCAGGTGGTGTGTCGCCATCCACTCATAGTCTGCCTCATACCTCCTGTCTGGACCACCACATCCAGAGGGATAACCACCATGTGGTCAGAAACAAAATACTCGTATGTTTTGGAGCCTGGAACATACAAACCCTCATAAACAATCAATCCAGCGATCAACCTGAACAGCGTACTCCCATCATGTCCTTGAGTGCTCTGAAAGGCGCCCACAAATAAAATGCATTATTATTATTATTATTATTATTATTATTATTATTATAATCGCCCTAGAGCTGAAGAGATTCCAGATTGATCTTGCCACACTCTGTGAAACTCGACTGGCCGACCAAGGGCAGCTGAAAGAGGAGAAGGGTGGTTACACTTTCTTCTGGAAAGGAAAAGGAGCTGATGAGCCAAGGATTCACAATGTGGACTTTGCCATCATAAACAGCCTCATTTGCCACCTTGCTTTGCTTCCTCTTGGTATCCGTGAACGCCTGATGATAATTCAACTGACGCTTGTCAATAACCCAAGTGTCACTGTCATCAGTGCATGTGCTCCAACACTTGACTCCCAAGATAAAGTAAAGGAGACCCTCTATGCTGACCTGGACAATGTTCTCACCAAAGGATAAGCTAATCCTGCTTGGAGATTTCAATGCAAGACTGCAACGAAATTACAACTTGTTGAGAGGCATAATTGGCAAGGAAGGAGTTGGAAACATGAACTCCAATGGCATCCTGCTGTCAACAACATGCTCAGAACACAGCCTAACCATCACCAACACACTCTTCTGCGAGAAGAACAAATTTAAAATAACCTGGAGGCACCCTCATTCTAACATTTGCACCTTATTGACCACATTATTGTCCACCAAAGAGACCGACTAGAGGTACTTAACGCCAGAGTGACAATCAGTGCAGATGACTTCTGGACTGACCACCACCTCATCCGCTCCACCCTTTCCATCCTTTCCACCCTTTCCACCCATCTTCACCGGAAAAGAAGGGTGCAGGAAAAGTAGAGCCGCCCAAAGCTCAACCTCAAACAACTGACTAATGCCTCCTCTCATCAACAGTTCCAGGCCATGCTCAGTACATCAATGCCCAAGCAGTATTCAGATAATCTTGAAAGCCACTGGGATATGCTCAGAACTGCAACCACCGGCACCTGTAAAACCACTCTTGGGCGTAAGATGAAGAACCACCAAGATTGGTTTGATGAGAATGACCTGGAAATCCAACGGTTAATCAACATCAAGAGGCAAGCCTTTACCATCTGGCAGAATGACATCAACTGTCCAAATAAATGAGCTGTCTATACAAGAGCAAAGTCAGCTGTCCAAAGCCGGGTCAGGGAGGTGAAGAACCAGTGATGGACAAAGAAGTCCCTTGAGAGTCAACGCCTAGCAGACTCTAGGGATACCAGAGGCTTCATCAACAATACTAAAGCAATATACGGTCCCAGCCACCGCCGTCTAACCCGCTTCACTCCAAAGATGGGCACACACTGCTAACTGACAATGAGTCAGTCAAAGAGAGGTGGAAAGGGCACTACCGTGACCTTTTAAACTGGGACTCTAGCCCTGAGAGGGACGCTGTCCAACAGCTCCTTCAGCAACCCAAAGATGAAGTCAATGCAGCACCACCTTGTCTAAGAGAAGTCCAGGATGCCATCAGGAAGATGAAAATCAACAAGGCTGCTGGTCCTGATGGAATACTGACAGAAATACCGAGGGCAGGTGAACCTGCACTCCTCAAACATATCGAGGAAATCCCTGAACAACTTAGGGATGCAGTCATTGTCTCTATCTTTAAGAAAGTGGACATTGCTGAGTGCAGAAACTACTGTGGCATTTCCCTGCTTTCCACCACAGCGAAAACTCTGGCTAGGGTCTTGGCCAAGTAGACCTCCCAATATCAGAGGAATTTCTGCTAGAACCCCAGAGCGGTTTTCGTCCTAACAGAGGCACCATGAACATGATTTTACCACTTGCCAACTCCAAGAAAAAGCCCAGGAAAAGAATCAGCCACTGTACATGGCCTTTATAGTAGACTTAAACAAAGTTTTTGATTCTGTACCCTCTGGCTAGTTCTCTCAAAAATAGGCTGCCCTGACAATTATATCAGAGTACTACGACTACTACATGACAATATGTCAGCTAGAGTACTCAGCAGTTATGGAGATGAGACAGAGTCCTTCAAGGTCCACACAGGAGTTAAACAAGGCTTTGTCATTCTCCAACCCTGTTCTCTATCTTCATTGCCACCATCCTCAACCTCAAGGATCCCAGTCTGCCCCAGGGAGTCAAAATCATGTGCAGAGCAGATGGGAATCTTCTGAATTCCGGACTAAAGGAAAATTCACAACATCCATCATAGAGCTGCAGTACAGCAATGACAACACCTTAGTGTCCCTTGTAGAAGAGGAACTACAGAGCATACTGGACGCCTTTGCAAAGGCATACAAGCAGCTTGGCCTGGCCATTAACATAAAAAAGATCCATATCCTCTACTAACTCCTACCCAACAGAAATATGCCTGCTCTGCCCCAATCCATCTCTGTAGACAATACCAGACTTGAAAACATGGCACAGTTTCCATATCTTGGCAGCCTTCTTTCCTCCAAAGCCGACATTGACATCGAAATACACCATTGTCTTAGTTATGCCAGCTGGGCCTTCTCAAGATTGGGAAAAAGGATTTTTTGAAAACTGCGGCCTTCAGGCCAGAACAAAAATTCTGGTATACAAAGTGGTAGTGCTGCCCACCCTACTGTATGGGTCATAAACTTGGACCACCTACAGCAGGCACCTGAAGGCACTCAAGGCATACCAACAGCGACGCCTCAGGAAGATCCTTAAGATCAGCTGGGAGGATATGTGCACCCAATTCAGCATCCTCGAGGAGGCCGACATGCCTACTATAACCACCACAATCGCAAAACATCAGCTGAGATGGACTGACCATATCTGACTCTTGCCTCCTGAAGCAAGTCCTTTACTCTCAGCTTGTGACAGGACGCCGTGCCCCAGGGGGATAAAAGAAGAGATATAAAGACAACATCAGGGCCTACATCAGAAGGTTTGGCATTGAACTTAACACCTGGAACAGGCAGCAAAAAACAGGGAGGCCTGGAGACTGGCTGTCCGTGAGGGTGCTGGGCACTACAACCATGACCTCCACTGTGCTGCTGAAAACAAGCACAGACTCAGCCCCAAAATATGCGACTCCAGGATCAGTCTCTATGCCCACCTGTAGACCCACAAGGATCTAGAAGGAGGACAATCATACTCGACCCCAAGTGACCGCCGATATAGTGTGTGTGTGTGTGTGTGTGTGTGTGTGTGTGTGTGTGTGTGTGTGTGTTCCTTACATATCAAGTCAGCTATGTTTTTTCCAGCTTTTTTGTTGAGATTTCTTTAATCTTGCTCATAAGGCATGTCATCGTTGCTAAGGAGCTAAATTTGATTAAGTATTAAATTTCTAACTTATAAGTAAGTGAGGTATAATATGCTCCTTAGCTAACTTGCAGTTGCAGTGTAAGCTGGCAGTTCAGGAGTTTAAGTGAAGCAAATAATACAGTTGTGTTATGTTGTAGAGGCTATGTTTATATTTGCCCTTCTATGCCATGCATATTGACACTGCTGCAAACTCAATTCAAAGGAACGTTAGTTTGACCAACACCAGCCACAACTATATTGCTGCAAAGAATCATGGTCCCTGTAGTTCACACATGTAAGGTCCAGTGACTAAACTGTTAAATGTTAAACTTGACTACCAACTAAAAATAGTCTCTTGGGCAGATGTATTAGTCTGGGGAAACGTTTGCTGTTTTGAAATGTGAAAGACATTGATCGCATTGAACAGAAAAGCATGGAGCCAGATGTCATGTTTGAGTGGCAGTTTGGCTACAAGACTCCAAATGAATATAAACATTTTCACGGCTAACACATTTAGCTGAAATGGTTTCCCCCGCCGCAACCCTGAGAGCAGGGTAAGCGGTTTGGATAAAGGATGGATGGATGGTTTCCCTTCTAGTTCACTTTCCATTCTTGAAACCGAACCATCCTCATGCAGAGGCAGATTATTGCTCGAGATTATTTGAGCTATAAACTTGTCTTGTCGCCACCTGGCTCCTGACAAATGTGCTAAATGACATGTATGTAACGTCTGTCGACAAAAGCCTTCCCCCGTGAAAAATGAATATGGAAATGGCTCTTGTATATAACTCTCAGTTCGTGGCACTTAGGGCCCTGACACGTGTCCGCTGGCCAATGTTGGGCTGTCAGTGAGGGTCTGTGACCCTAGTTTTTGCGGTGTGTCCTGCACCATTGGCACTAGTTGGACCCCTGTCGGCAGCTTTTCGACCAATTCAGCATGTTGACTCGGCGGAACCTGTCGGTGAGAGAGGAAGCAACAGTCGGCCTTCGTCGCCGCCAGTCGGTTTGGTGTGTCTGGGCCTTTAATTAGAGTCTTCCATGTTTCCCCCGCTGGTGAGATCAGCACACTTGTAGTTTACATTCTGCTCATGATGCAGCTGCTTGAAGCTCGATTTTTTTTTCTATTTGAAAGAGAGGAAAGAACACCAGTTTGTCACAGTCTACATAGGCTCAGGCGTCGACCATGGCCGGTGACACCAGGAAGGAATCAGTGAAAGCTGTTTCACCATTCTCTGTAAGCTCCCTCTCTCTTTACGTATCTCTCTTTCTGCATTTCTTTTCTCTCCGCCTCGCCGTTGATGTCGACCTTCCTGCAGTAGAGATGCCACTCGTAGTTATCGTGACCCTTTTTTAAACATGGGGTCATTATTCTGATCCTTACAATAACCAGTAACAACCAATAGTCAGAGGAGAAGTACCATGTTTTTTTTTTACAACCTGGGTCTTTCTTTCGTAGTTTCTGCCATCACACGTATCAGCTGTGATATCATTTTACTCACCGGCCTCATTGTGGTGATCCTAGATATGGGACCGCTGCTGGACACAGCGTCATTACAGTGGCATCGTTTGGTGCCGCTGAATACAAGCATCGGACAGGTTTCATCAAGTCCAGTTTAACCCAAATATCTAACCACATATTTGGAAATGAAAAAGAAAGTGAAAGTTATTATCGGGTAAAAGTTGTTATCGGGCGTCCAGGTGGCGTAGCGGTCTATTCCGTTGCCTACCAACATGGGGCTCACCAGTCCCTGCCGATACAATTGGCCATGTCTGTGGGTGGGAAGCCCGATGTGGGTGTGTGTCCTGGCCGCTGCACTAGCGCCTCCTCTGGTCAGTCGGGGCCCCTGGCTAGGGGGGGAGGGGGAACTGGAGGGAATAGCGTGATCCTCCCACGTGCTACATCCCCCCCTGGTGAAACTCCTCACTGTCAGGTGAAAAGAAGCTGTTGGCGAGTATGGGAGGTGGCATGTGGTAGTCTGCAGCCCCTCCCGGAGCGGCAGAGGGGGTGGAGCAGCGACCGGGACGGGTAGGAGGAGTGGGGTGATTGGCCAAGTACAATTGGGGAGAAAAATGGGGTAAAAAAAAAAAAATTATCTGAAATGGCCAATATGGTCAATCGCATTGCTGAGCTACTTCCGGGTTCAGCCTTCAGGAATGGGAAACCTATACTTACCGTAGGTCAGGGGTGGGCAGCATGATCCAAAAAGGGCCGGTGCGGGTGCAGGTCTTTGTTCCAAACAAACAGTTACACACCGATTCTATTAGTCAACCGACAGTCTTTGCTAGGGGACTTGATTTGTAAGTCAAGTCAAGTTTATTTGTATGGCACATTTAAAACAACCACAGTTGAACCAAAGTGCTGCACAAGCTTAGAATACAATATAAAATAAGAGATACATACGAATATAAAAACATATGTAGAAAAGGCATAATAGAATAAAGAAATTAAAATGTAAACAGCAAAACACAAGAGTAAAAGTGTATTTCCACAGTAAAATCACGGTGTCAAGCTCAACTTGAATTGAATGCCAGCGAGAAGAGGTAGGTCTTTAACCGAGATTTAAAAGTCCCTAGGGTCTGAGCAGGTCTGATGTGTGCTGGTAAGTTGTTCCAGAGATCAGGGGCCTGGATCTCGGAACATGGAAGAGCATCTGGTTTACTGGCCCGAGTGCTCTGACTGGTGTATGATGATGTATTAGCTCCGATAACTTGACTTGACTTGATTTGTAGACTCAGGCGTGTAACTGCTTGGTTGGAACAAAGACCCGCGCCCACACCGGCCCTTTCCGAATCATGTTTCCCATCCCTGCTCGATGGCAATAACCGTCCATAAACTACCCGGCCAGCACAATACAGATGACATAGATAATGGACAGTTATGTACGTATATAGTCTAGCTCAGTGGTTCTCAACCGGGGGTCCGCGGACCCCTAGTGGTCCGTGGTGTAATTGCAAGGGGTCCGTGAAAATAAAATATCTTTAAAAAAAAGATCCTATGACATTTATAGAAATAGGATTATTTTACTCAAATGTGACTGAGACCTTTATCTACCTAAACTATAAAGGGTAACAGGACTTTTTTCTCTAATTACATCTGTTTCACAAGTGTAATTTATTGTATTTTAATAAGAGATCTCGCTCCCGTTTGCATTGTTAAAAGTTACTGCATAAAAATGCTGTTGTTACATATATCTGAAAGTTACTGAATACATATTCTGTTTTGTTACATATATCTGAAAGTTACTGAATACATATTCTGTTTTGTTACATATATCTGAAAGTTACTGAATACATATTCTGTTTTGTTACATATATCTGAAAGTTACTGAATACATATTCTGTGTTGTTACATATATCTGAAAGTTACTGAATACATATTCTGTTTAGTTACATATATCTGAAAGTTACTGCATAAGAATTCTGTTTTGTTAACTATATCTAAGTTACAACTGAAAGCTCTTATTTTTGCCCCAGAGAGTGAATAAATGCTATAATGCAATTTAAAATGCAGTTTCTACTATTTCTATCAAATTGCAACCCCCCTCCCCCAAGATCAGGTGGAGGGGTCCTCAGGGTAGATCAAAAATACGCAGGGGGTCCAGGACCCCAAAAAGGCTGAGAACCACTGGTCTAGCTGATAGCATTAGGGTTTTCTTTTTTGAAAGGACAGATTCAAGGATCACATGCTGTGGCACCAGAAGATGCCTTTGCAAAGCTGCGTCCAGCAATGTGTCCAAGATCTCTACAATCAGTAAAAAGATATCATAACTGATGTGCAAGGTGGCAAAAACTACGGAAAAATAACCCAGGTTGTGGACAAAAAAAAATAAATCAGAATTTAACTTTAATATTACTTTAGTCGGTTATTATGAGGCTCTGAGTCATGACCCCATGTTTAAAGAAGGGTCACAGTAACCACGAGTGGCATGTCTACAGGCTGTGAGGAAGCAGAATCAACTTTCCAACCTCATGTCCTGTTCGAGTGTCCCTGAGCGCGAGGCTGAACTCTCCTAAGAGCTGTCTGTAAGTTGCTCTGGATAAGAGTGCAACTAAGTGACTACAATATTGCATGTTAAACCTCTGGACCGACCAACCAAGACTCCTACAGTGGTCTAATGCCCTGGGGTAACATTGGGCTACTTTCTGAATGGATAAGGTTAAGTTTTCTCCTAGCTTATATAAGACAATTAGGCACGTGATGGATCCTGGTCAGTGTAGTTCACAAACACACTTTTTACAGCAGAAGCAGAAGCAGGAAACGCTTTATATGTCGTTGCATTTCATGCATTTGCTCACATAAAATGAAAATGACATATCGTTTCCCCCAGTCCACACCGGTGTAACACAAAGACAAAAACACATGTCCAAAACCTACAAGAACACATATATCCAAACTAACACATATATCTTAACTAAAAAAAATAAATCACTGTCCAGTAGAATGAACGCCAGCCAGGATGACTGTCGGAACTGCATGGGCTAGCAGTTAGCTTAGCCTGCCCCGCTTCCGCGTCCTGTCAGACCGCCCTCGGTGTTTCCTCTTCGGGTGCAGCTCCGGTCAGGGCCGTGGTCCCTGGGCCCACAGGACACAGCAGACCAGGCTCCTGCAAATGTTAGCATTTTAGTGCAAATGCTGTGCACTAAAAATATTAAACCTCTCCACCAGACATTCAGGCCAACCAGGGTGGCCCTGATGGTTGTGCACAACATGACTTGGGTGGATGGGGAGCATATATTCACAGCAGCAGTTGGATTAAATTCAGCCATAATCACATTGTACCAGTGCTTTGCATACATGTTTTTCTAAGCTCTCAACATGTTTCATGTAGCAAGGAGCTAACTTGTTTCGTGCGCTATCAATTCATGTCAAAAATACTGTCAGACATTTGGGAGGTTTATCGTGGCTGACGGCAGCTTCTTTATATCGGGGACTGGGTTGTTGCCGTTCATTATCTAGTGTCCTTTAAGCCCATTAGCATTCCAGAATGGGGACAGTGTAAACTGATAGGGTGTAAACATTCCTGCCCTGGCAACAGACACACACAGCGACCAGCCTGGTAAACAAGTCACGTGGCCCGGGACTGTGTGGGCTCTTCAGGCTGCAGGACACATTACCTGTCATTAAGAGGTGCATGATCCAGACTGTGATCCATAACATGTTTTCAATATGCAATATGTCTCTCTGACTCTTGGTAATAACAACAACAACAACAATAATAATAATAATAATAATAATGATAATGATAAATAATAATACATTTAGTTTGTATAGTGCTTCTCATCTTCAGAGACAGATCTCGAAGTGCTTCATTGCAACTTCAGTGCAGCATTGTTCAGAATCAGGATCTGTTTACACATAGAGGGAGTTTGACTTTGCTGGTATCTCACAAAAAACACAGCATGAATTACAGGAGAGTAGAGGATCAAAGGTAAATAGGTGGAGGCAGCTAGTTTAGGTAAGGTACTGCCTTTTCTATACAGTGCAAAAATAAAATCTAGTCAGTTGAAAAAGTAAAAATATGTAAACAGTCTGTTCTCATCTTTCTCTCTTTTTTGCTGCTTCTTTACTCACCTCATCTTCGTATGTGCTAACACACACACACACACACACACACACACACACACACACACACACACACACACACACACACACACACACACACACACACACACACACGGTACTCATATGTGTGAGATAGACGGCCCTTGTGCTTTGGTCTGTGCTCACGGTCCATTCAGATTGTCAAATCCAGTGCTGCTCAGTTAGCATCCTGCAGCACACGCTCACTTACACTGATTCCTTATCTGCAGCCACATTTACTTGGCTCCTTCTCAGGCCCCCCCCCATCCCATCTCACACACACACACACTATGCATGCACGCACACACACACTCTGCACAAAGCATGCACACACACACTAAGCATGCACAAAGCATGCACGCACACACACACTCATGCACACAGCATGCATGCACGCACACACACACACACTCACACACACACATACAGCACGCATGCACGCACACACACACACACATGCACAAAGCATGCACACACACACACTCATGCATACAGCATGCACGCACGCGCACGCGCGCGCGCACACACACACACACACACACACACACACACACACACACACACACACACACACTCACCTCACCTTCCTGTACTGACCATATGGCCAGTTCCATTCACCCTTCCTCATACCAGAATGGTATAATCCTGATCCTCACCATGTGACCAAGACCTAGGCGAATGGAGGGCACTGTGTGTGTGTGTGTGTGTGTGTGTGTGTGTGTGTGTGTGTGTGTGTGTGTGTGTGTGTGTGTGTGTGTGTTGGTACATGGGAATAAAGGAGAAGAATTTGCCTACACTTCACATTGTGTGCTAATCAATTTCAAGTTTGGCGATCAGTTAAAGGTTTAAGTCAATTGTCGAGTAACAATACCACATATTTACCAGCTACAGCCACACAAATGCAGATTAGCTTGCATTCCTTCACTTAATATGATTAAGTAAACACTTTAAAGGGGTTTCTTTGCTGGTCAGATATATAAACCATTTTAAGACTAGAAGTAGAGATGGCCATTTATCAGTGCTTTTTGCATTTTATGTCTAAACAATGTGTTAATTAAAAATCAATAAAGTGATCAATACTGGATATAATCATTAGTTGCAGCCCTACATAGGTTCAGTAGGTCAAAAATCTAAATTTATTGTCCCCACCTATTCATTTGCAGAAGGCAGGCGTCTCAAGCAGAGATTTAATACTGTTCACTTGGAGTAAGAGACGTGTGGGGGAAACAGTTATCCAGCATGTGATTGGAGGGTAAATTTAATGTGCCGTGGCAACCAGACACATAGCACAGAGTCACATCTGAGCTGACTTAATATTTTACATAATGGGTCTCAGAGAATCTGGCCATAATAAAATGTGAAGGATGTCACCATGGAGAATCGAAACACAGTAATCCAAAATATCCGCAAAACATTGGATAGAAATAGCATACTCTGCTATGATGTAATGAAACAGAAATAATCCGTGCAAAGTGGTCTGGTGATTAAAAACTGCACAAAAAGTCAGATCAGAGACATGTTTGACACCTCTGTGGTGGCAGGAAGGAGTCGGCGCTGTGGGAAGACGACGTGGCAGTGGAAATAATTGCACTACACTGATACTCTCCAGAGGGCACGGTGGCACAGTGGTTGCCTCACAGCAGGAAGGTCCTGGGTTCGAGCCCCGGGGTAGTCCAACCTTGAGGGTCGTCCTGGGTCGGCCTCTGTGTGGAGTTTGCATGCTCTTCCTGTCCCGTGTCTGTGTGGGTTTCCTCCCACAGTCCAAAGACATGCAGGTCAGGTGAATCGGCAGTACTAAATTGTCCCTGTGTGTGTGTGTGTGTGTGTGTGTGTGTGTGTGTGTGTGTGTGTGTGTGGGTGGGCCGGCCCTGTGGTGGCCTGTCCAGGGTGTCTCCCGGCTTGCTGCCACCCAGTGACTGCTGGGATAGGCTCCAGCATCCCGTGACCCTGAGAGCAGGATAAGCGGTTTGGATAATGGATGGATGGAGATACTGTCCAGACTTACCACAGGATCCACAGGGTGCTGAAAACACCCCTGAGGCCAAAAGATGTAGGACTGCCAAAAGTTTGGGCAGTGGGCTCCATCTGGTCTGTGGTTCAAATTCATCTTGTAGTTCTTCCAGACGAGAGTGACTTACATGGCACGACGGTCTGCATCGTCTCCTCATTTCACCTGCAGACTTCCTGAACAGGGTAACCTAACATGTGCATGAGACACATGCCTTGTCTTCCTCGTCTCCGTCGTCTCTCTGCCCAAAATGAAAGCAGGAGCCAACCGTTGCACCTGAAATAAAACATGCCTTCACTTATCATCACACACTTTGCACAATTTAGGTTCACATCAGTGGGGTTTTTCCTCTCGTAAATAAGACACGGGAAGCAATTATGATTATCCTCACACTACCCTCCTTCAGCTTTGTACCTCCTAACTTGCTCACCTAAAAATACACGTTAATTGGGTCAAAAGCTTTACATGTTTGCAGCTCTGCGTCCACAAAAGAGTTAGTCACTCACATTTACCTCTTTAATTCGTGCAGTGCTTTAGCACCAGTGTACCGAACACTGAAGCGTTTAGCAGATTTGTGCCTCCATACACGTATATTCATGATCTGTCTGTCCGTCATCCTGACCATAAAGCTGCTGCTGGACACAGACACACACACACACACGCACACACACACTACTGGTAATAGTTTCTGGTGCAGTCAGACCCTCGCCACTTCAAATTAACATGTCATATTTCACAGATATTACATATAGAAGTGGCAGTAATGGAAACATTATCAACTGTGTATCCCAAGAGAAGTACTGTGGATGGATGTGTACATCCAAAACGCCGTGTGCAGCAATGATCTCTGTCAAAACATGGGCACTGGAATGGGTTTCAAACCGGAAATGACCAACGACCACCAACACTCTCCAGAGACGTCTCTGCCACAGTTACACAACTGATGGAGGATGTCTCGCTTTCAGCACGTTTGACCTTGAAAACACCTGGAGGTCCTCATCTTACAGCCACACACACACACACACACGCACACGCACAATCCATAATGATTCCATGATGAACAAGTTGTATTAACAGTGCAAAAGCATTCTTTTATGCACAGGAGCCTCGATTATGTTTTTGTACTCACATTAATACTACTACTACTACTACTACTTGTGAATTGATGATATGTAGCTAAAATCAGCCTTTAACATTCAGCTCTCTGGTGACTAGTGCAGCATATGAGGCAGAGAAACCCATGGGAGCCTTCTGCCATATGTCATTTTGACAGCCTGCCCCGTGTCAGCTCCACTATGCATCATTATTTGGTAAATCGAACGACCCATTGTGTTTCAATGGGTCGTTGAAACCCAGTGTTTCAATTGAAACATTCATTCATTTATGATGATGATGGCAAAGTGTGGGCGGCACGGTGGCCCAGTGGTTAGCGTGGTCACCTCACAGCAAGAAGGTCCTGGGTTCGAGCCCCGGGGTAGTCCAACCTTGGGGGTTTTCCTGGTTCTTCCTCTGTGTGGAGTTTGCTTATTCTCCCCGTGTCCACGTGGGTTTCCTCCGGGGGCTCCGGTTTCCTCCCACTGTCCAAAGACATGTAGGTCAGGTGAATCGGCCGTACTAGATTGTCCCTAGGTGTGTGTGTGATGGCCTGGCGGCCTGTCCGGGGTGTCTCCCCGCCTGCCGCCCAGCGACTGCTGGGATAGGCTCCAGCATCCCCGCGACCCTGGGAGCAGGCTAAGCGGTTAAGATGATGGATGGATGCATGGTTGTTGTACATTGTTCAGCAGCTTCCGTACCCCTCACATGAAACGTGTGACTTTTCCAGACCGACCAATGAATCTAGGTATTCAATGTTCCTCAGTGCTCATTAGGACTCTATAAAACCCACGCCGATGAGCTTCATGTGTACGTTGCTTATAATTGGTCTGCCCCCTGGGGCCGCCGAAACAGTGCCAAATTAGATTATTGCCACGTTGCATTTGCATCGCATAACAAATCGGAGTGCCCTAGATCTAAGAGATGATTATAAATCTCCTAAATGATTGTGGCCATGCAGGCTGATGTAATAACAGACATTAGGAGCAGGAGGTGGGTGAGAGGGACATGGTGAATGGAAGCCAGTCGGCGAGAGACTGGAGGGGGCGGATAAAGATGGATAGGGTTGCAGGAGCGGGGATGGTGGTGGTGGTGATGGTGGTGGGGGGGGGGTGATATGGGAGAACTGGAAGTGGTTTGTTTATTAGAGCGACCACGGTTATGTGTGTCCATACGCGTGATTGGCTCCTGTAGAATGGGTTTGTTCAAATCACCCATTTAGGCACCTCCGCTAGTATGTCGCTCTCCCTTTCTCTCTCTCTCCATTTGGATAAAAGTCTAGACCCCTCGTTTATTCCTCAAGTTGGAGAGTTAGAGATGAAAAACGACTCTGGGCTGTTCTTTTCTGTGAGAAGAGTGGCAGGTGCTACCCCAAGCTGTCAGCCTGGCTTTGTGGCTCATTCTGATACTCCTTTTGGCCGCCATGTTTGGCAGAAGCGAGCGAGGGGTGCATAACATTTTCCCCTGGTTATATTCTCTTCTTTGGCCACAATCAGGGCGGCACGGTGGCCCGGCGGTTAGCATTGCTGCCTCACAGCAAGAAGGTCCTGGGTTCAAACCCCAGGCCACCCCAGGTCCTTTCTGTGTGGAGTTTGCATGTTCTCCCCGTGCCTGTGGGTTTGCTCCGGTTTCCTCCGCCATCAAAAAGACAGGGTTAATACTCCTGTCTGTGCCTCTGAGCAAGGCAGTGGAAAGAAGAACTGGAGTTGGTGCCCGGGTGCTGCAGCTGCCCACTGCTGTACAATAGCGTGGGTTAAATGCAGAGAACACATTCGTTTTAAGAATACGGTGACAAATAAAGTGGCTTTTTTCATTCGATCAGTAGCTGATAGTTGTCTCACATGGCTCACCGTTGAAGTATTGTGTTTACTTGCTGGTTGTGCAGTGTCTTTGTTATTTATGCAGTAATTTTCTTTCCTACCTGACTGTAGGCCATGTAATTAAGTTGAGTTTTTACATGCAGTTTTGAGATGAGCCGTCGTCGGGGGGTACCTGTATCTAACGCCAGCAGCATAATGAGGAGACGCCGGGAGGTCTGAGGCCAGCGAGAGGCTTGCAGCTGCATGTAAGACTTGTCATTCATGGCAAACACTGCACAGCTTTGCCCCATAAGGACACACACGTTTTGCTCTGCTGCCGCACACGGGTGGATTTCAAGGAAAGTTCCTCATTGGGGCAACCAGGAGCTGATTCAAACCAGCCCAGGGAGGGCTTCATTCTTTTATTTACCCAGTAAACTGTGTCTTGATGCATGCTCAGTCATCCGGTAAGAAAATCAAAGATGGAATCAGTTCATCTGGATACAATGTTTACATTGTATCCAGATGAACTGATTCAACCTTCTTTGATGTAGTAAATTGTGTGTTTGTGTTGTCACCTTTTTTGTTGCTCGTGTGTTTTGTAATGGAATCAAGCAACAAAGTAAAGGTTAATACATTATAACCACAAGCACCAGTTGGATGACTCTTGTCAAAGGATCAATAGAGCGATTGGAGCATGAGGCTCGATGGTTTCAGAAACCATCTCATTTCAGAAACACAGCGCCGATGGCAAACTCAGTTTTACAAGTTGAACTCGAACGGGAGTCTACATGCATGTTTTATTGAGAACAACTACACAATTTAGGAAACAAGTTTAGCCAGTTTGTCATCTGAGGACTGGCTGTATTTATTTCTCAAGTTCGCAGTTTGTTTCTGTAGCTGGTTACCAAACCTTGGTACGTGAAATGAAACGTCACAATTAAATGACAACGATTGATCGCAATGGGTCAAAAGAGTACTCAGAAAAGAACAGCTTCTGGTTTTTAACATACCCACTAAATATGTTCTGTCTTACAGATTATAAAAGTTAGTGTAGTGTAGTGGTCTGTTCCATTGCCTACCAACATGGGCATCGCCGGTTCGAATCCCCGTGTTACCTCCGGCTTGGTCAGGCGTCCCTACAGACACAATTGGCCGTGTCTGCGGGTGGGAAGCCGGATGTTGGTATGTGTCCTAGTCGCTGCACTAGCGCCCCCTCTGGTCGGTCGGGGCGCCTGTTTGGGAGGGGGGACTGGGGGGGACTGGGGGGAATAGCGTGGTCCTCCCAGGTGCTACGTCCCCCTGGTGAAACTCCTCACTGTCAGGTGAAAAGAGGCAGCTTGCGACTCCACGTGTATCGGAGGAGGCATGTGGTAGTCTGCAGCCCTCCCCGGATCGGTAGAGGAGGTGGAGCAGAGACCGAGACGGCTCGGAAGAGTGGGGCAATTGGCTGGATTCAACTGGGGAGAAAAAAGGGGAAAAATCTCGCCCCCCTCCTCCAAAAAAAGTTAATAAACAATAGTTTTTTTTAATAACTCGCTGATCTGATGCTTAATATAATTTTGCTAATGCTACTATTTGTCAACAGCTTGTTTTTAGTCATCCAAAGGATAGCTAACGAGTTCCACTTTGGCTGCCCCATGGAAAGGCCATCCCAGTGCACAGAGACCTCCTGCTCTGATCTTGATGGACAGCTATTTAGTTTATCTTCAAATGCCCTCTGAAGGACAGACTTCTATTTGCATCTGGATTCAGGATCTCTGCGGTGACCCTGGTGGTCCAGTGGGAGTAAAAGACCCCGGGGGACTGTGTGGTGCACTCTCCATTGACCCACTAGCCACAAAGGAAATTACTTATCGACTGAGTTGCTCTTTTTAAACCGCAGCCCCGACGCCTGTCCTGCTGAAAGAGTCGCCGAATCAGCTCCGGGTCAATGAGAAAAGGCCGCAAGAGATCATGAACCCTAAACTCACCTCGGGGTCTGCTGCTGCAAGACATGGAAGCAGAGGGGGGCCTGCTCGGGGGGGGGGGGGCAGGAGTTGGTTGATTTTGGTTGTTGTATTGTGAAGGTTCATAATGGCGGAAAATACTGGTCAAACATGATCTACGTAACTCCTGCTCTTTCACAGGAAAAATGATTAGACCAGTTCACGTCACAGGCTTTGGAAGTCCAATATGGGTCACTAAAGAACATAGTGGGATGGTATGGAGCTTGATTATTACCACAGGACTATAGATGAAAAATGTCCTCATAATTTGTCTGTTATTATGACACAACTTTCAGGTGGTAGTTTCATGAGGTAGTTATGAGCCTTAAAACCTGTTTTAAAGTTAAAATGTAATAAAGTTAGCCTTACGCCACAGTAACCTAATTCAGCTCGGACAGGGTTTCAATGCATCCCATACCTTAACGCTTCATAGATACCCTGCGCTCCCTTTAGTTTTCCCTCCTTGCTTCCAAGCTCATCCGTGCTATTGGTCCCAGTCCCTCACTGTGTCTCTGTCAGGTTGCATTTCCTTCCTGTCCCAATCCCTGCCAACCAAACTGCAGATGCCAAATATGGATGACGGAGCCCAAAAATGACTTGCGGCTACAACGTCTGACATAGCAATCTGCTGAAGTTGTTTGGAGATATTACCTTTATGGGTTTAAGCAAAATGTACAGTATACTGATTAATCAATAAACTGACAGCCTACTGTGCTATTTATACAAGTTTGGTTCATCTCTGGGATTGCTGCGGCCAAATACCCCTGTTGTGACATTTTAAGATTAACTGATAAATCCTTTAACTCTTTAATCCACGAGCGTAATCCCGCCAGACTGATATTGGAGTGCATTATTCATTTTCATCTCAAGCTTTTACCATTTATTTATTGCCACAACAAACCAAAAACAAGGCAGTACATGTTTTAGTAGGATGGGATTTGGGTCAGCACAACATCCAAGGAAGGAGAAGGAGAGTGAAATGAACCCCGCCTGGTTTCATTACTGTCACTGGATTGGAGGTGGCCACCTAACATCCCTTTTATTGGTGTGTTGACGTGATATGGCGACTCCTGCCTTTGCTGGCCAGAATAAAGACCCATTCAAGGAACAGGGTTACATGCCATTTGTGCCAAGAGGTCAGTGGCTTCCATTAGGGCGGCCTCCAGCAAAGTCATACCAGAGGTTTGTGGAATGGCATGAAGCTAATCGCGGGCTATGGCCCTACCGTTGCTAGGTTACAGGAAGTCTTTAGTGCTGATGAGGCTAACTACTACTTTGCCAGGTTCGATTTGCACAATTTTTCTGCTGAGTTTGAATCACTGCGCTCCACTCTCTCCCTAAGGGGGTCTAATGGTAACCCCAGCCCCCCTATAACGGTCACCTCCTATGAGTTCTGCTCCCAGCTGAGGAGGCTCAGGGCAAATAAGGCACCTGGCTCAGATGGGGTCTTGCCACATGCCCTTAAGTTGTGTGCAGACCAACTCGGCGATGTGCTCCAGTTCATTTTCTCTCTGTCTATCTCCCAGTCCAAGAACCCTGTGAGATGGAAAACCTCATGTATTGTGCATGTGCCCCAAAAAGCCAAATGCTCGGGGACTCAAAGCCCTCAGGCATATAGCTGCCACCTCTCAGCTCATGAAATGCTTTGAAAGAGTTGTCCTAGGGCATTTCAATAGGCAGGTTTCTGCTGACAGATCCACTCCAGTTTGCATATAGGAAGGGTGTCGGGGTGGACGATGCTCTGCTGTCTATCTACAGAGTCTACGGCCACTTAGAGTCAGCTGGTGGCTTTGCAAGAATCTTGTTTTGTGATTTGTCTAATGCTTTTAGCACAATTCAGCCACATATTTAGCCGATAAGCTTATTGATTTTAACCTAAACAACACCACTGTTGCACATCTAGACCCCACCGCCAGTATGTGAGGTTGGAGGTGTGGTATCTGATACCATTATGTACCTCTGACTGCAGGATGAGTCCGGCATCGGGCTGCCACCTGAAAATTTTTCCGATGATCCCGCACTTGTTGGTTATATATCCTCAAAGACAAGCACCTAGCTTAACAACAGAAAGCTTTGGCCAAATGTGTGATGAAAACCACTTAAGACCAAAGAGCTTATTATTGATTTTAGACCCTGTCCTTTCTGATTAAAGATGAGGCCACAGGTCGGTTTTCTCTTAGAATTACCTCAGTGTCCTTGTGGATAATAGGCCGGCTGGACTGGAAAGAGAACACCGGTGCTATCTTTAAAAGGGGCCAGTCCAGGCTGTTTTTCCTCAGGAAGCTGCGGCGTTTTAATGTCAACAGGTGACTCCTGCACGTGTTTTCATCAAGGCATGGCAAGTGTCCTATTTTACGCCGTTGTTTGTTGGGCGTTCGGCTTAAGCTCAGAGGACGGGAACAAGAACAATAAACTGATTACGAAGGCAGGATCCATTATAGACCTGACCCCTGACTCACCAGAGGTGACCATGGAACAAAGAATGGGTAGGACACTCAAGAGTGTTGTGCAAAATGAGGATCATACATTGTACTGTGTTTTCAGTGAGCTGAAGAGCTCTTTCAGTGACAGGCTTGCTATGACCTGGTGCTCTTCAGGGAGCTTTAGGAAGTCCTTGGTACCTGCTGCTGTGAAGTTTTTTTTAATGAACATCGTCGCTGACTGTCACTGTTGGTGGTGATGATCTGATGTTGATGATGATGATCTGATGTTGATGATGATGATCTGATGTTGATGACTAGGATGGTGATTGTTCTGGGGATTGTGGTGGTGTCGGTGTCCATGAATATGCTGAAGTTGGTGTCATGTATAACCACTAACTACTCTAGTACAGTCACATCGATGTTTACAGTATTTATTATGGTGCTGTGTTCGCCCCTTGTTTTGTACTGCCTTGAGATGTGTAAGCCTTTTTCCTGTTGTCTGTCCTATATGCATGGTGGCACTCAGTGGCCACCTTGGGGGATTAATAAAGCATTTCATATCGCATTGTATGACTGTGCATGTACAAGCACGCATGCACATGCATGCACACACACACGGCGGCATGGCTCAGGAGCTAGAGCGGGTCGTCTAGTAATCAGAAGGTCACTGGTTCGATCCCTGGCCCCTGCACAGAGCATGTCAAAGTGTCCTTGAGCAAGACACTGAACCCCAAACTGCTCCTAATGGGCAGGTTAGTGCCTTTCATGGCAGCCTCCACCATCAGTGTGTGTGAATGGGCGGCTGTGAGGCATGCACTATAAAGCATTTTGAGTGGTCGGTAGACTAGAAAAGTGCTGTATAAATGCAGTCCATTTACACACAAACACACACACACACACACACACACACATGCTATTTATAACTCCACACACCACGCTGCCCCTAGTCCTGACACATGACACAAAATCTAACCTGCTAACGTTGATAGCTAGCTTTGGACCAAGTATTTGGCTCTGTCCCTCCTCCTGGCCTAGCTAAAAGTTGGGGGGTCGATGGAGGTGCATCTTTTTCTTCTTTTCCCTCTTTCCATTTGATTTGTTGGAGGTTAGAGCCTCGGGCTTGACCTTTGCCTTTCTTGTTTTTGCAGAATGGTCTTAATGCACTGCATCTGGCAGCGAAGGAGGGCCACCTGGATCTGGTCCAGGAGCTGCTCGAGAGAGGCTCGGCTGTCGACGCCGCCACAAAAGTAAGTTACCGCGCCCTCCTCCAGCTCCGCAACCAGTTCGTCTTTCTCAACGTGGTTTATGTAGCGAGTAGAAGGTGGCTGCTGGAAGAGCCCCTTCAGAGTGGCAAGAGATGTTCTTGTTAAATAGCCCCCATGTTGTTAATATGTCTGCGTTTATGTGCCTGCTGAAAGGTGCTCCCAACATGTCAAATGGGAGTACGGGCCATGTAGAGATCCTTTTGGGGTTAAGCGGCTGAACCTCTCCGAGTCCCAGCTAGTCCCTCTCCTATGAGCATTTGAGGTTGAGTGCTGTAACTCACAGAGATTATATGAACATTGAAGAGAAACCCAAAGAAATGTGTTAAAAGACAGATTAGAGTTAAGAAAGCAAGATGGAGAGCAACAAGGACATCGTGAGCGTCGCATGGCATGGGAAGTGGACTAGTGATCCTGGAGTTTTTATGGCTGGTAAATCTTGACCATTCCAGGCAACGTAATTAGAGAAGGTCCACACTCACCTCTTAACATGTCTGAAGTGTTGCGTTACTTCTTCAGCGTGGCTCCTAAGCACAAAATCCTTCCTGCATGACAGCGGAGCCGTGACCTCCTACAGAAAGGTAGCTGATGCTGCGAAGTTGCCGTCTTCAGTCATGGAGACTGTCCCCAACTAACCGAGCATCCTATTTTGCAGAGGAGGTACCGTAACGCACAAAGGGAAAGTCTCGGTTCACGTAATGGTGGACTGGCATCGTGAACAGGTGACGTGTGAGGACACGTCTCTGCTGGTCTCCTGCAGGTCATGTGCGGATGCAGGTGGCAGGTAGAAAGTGGATACTGGACAGAGGAGACCAGGACAGAAGTGCAGAGTCTAGCTTGGGTTTCTGAGTAGTTTGGCGCTAACTGGTCTGACCGCAAGGGCACTGGTGAAACCTGAAGATTTTGGTCTGAGTCATGACTCGGTGTCTGTTTCTGCGACCCACTCGTCAGCACCGCGTCCTCAAAAGGATTCTAACAAGGACATGTCCATATTCTGCTGAATATGTGTAACTGCAGAAGCTGTGTGTGTGTGTGTGTGTTACTGTTCAAATCTGTACTTCCTGTTTAAAGAAAGGCATGTACTCTCTAGGATATTGTAATGCCAGTGAGACGAGCAACAACTGGCACCAGATGAGTGGCAGGACTCGTTCCTTTGCTGCTCCTCACAGCTGAGGCGTGATTGCCGTCCGTAGTCCATGCCGTGGTCCTTAAAGCTCGTGCGGGTTGTGTGTCTTTTCTTCACCACTCTTTTGTGCATTTTTTTGCCCCCTTCCAGAAAGGAAACACAGCGCTCCACATAGCCTCTCTGGCCGGTCAGGCTGAGGTAGTGAAGATCTTGGTCAAGCAAGGAGCCGACATCAACTCACAGTCTCAAGTGAGCTGCCCCCACGCTGCCATTTCCTGTTTATTTGTGTCGTCATCACTGCCCACTACACCACATGAAGCACCACACGTCAGTATTACTGATCAGCCACACATTTCCCCCCAGGGCGTCCGGGTGGCGTAGCGGTCTATTCCGTTGCCTACCAACACGGGGGTCGCCGGTTCGAATCCCCGTGTTGCCTCCAGCTTGGTCGGGCATCCCAGCAAACACAATTGGCCGTGTCTGCGGGTGGGAAGCCGGATGTGGGTATGTGTCCTGGTCGCTGCACTAGCGCCTCCTCTGGTTGGTCGCAGTACCTGCTCGGGGGGGGGGAGGATAGTGTGATCCTCCCACACGCTACGTCCCCCTGGTGAAACTCCTCACTGTCAGGTGAAAAGAAGCGGCTGGCGACTCCACATGTATGGGAGGAGGCATGTGGTAGTCTGCAGCCCTCCCCGGATCGGCGGGGGGGGGGGTGTGGAGCAGCGACCGGGACGGCTCGGAAGAGTGGGGTAATTGGCCGGGTACAATTGGGGAGGGAAAGGGGGGAGGGGGGGTTACAAAAAAAAAGAAAAAGTTTCTCCCCAGAAACCACAGTTTGTTGGTAATCTCTTACATCAGATTTATCCTTTGGTGTGTGTGTGTGTGTGTGTGTGTGTGTGTGTGTGTGTGTGTGTTCTCTGTAGAATGGCTTCACTCCTCTCTACATGGCCGCACAGGAAAACCATCTGGATGTGGTGCGATACCTTTTGGAGAATGGAGGCAACCAAAGCACAGCTACAGAGGTGAGAAGTGTGTGTGTGTGTGTGTGTGTGTGTGTGTGTGTGTGTTTTCATGCAGATGTTATGTACGAGGCAGATATATTTTTCAACATCAGAATGGAGGATAAACTACCATACTGCAGCTGCAATGTGTTTCTGCCTTGTGTGTCTGGGAAAACCGAGGCCAGAGTTGAAGTCACAGGAAATGAAAAGAACAAAAAAGGGGAGTGGATTGAAAATATGATAAACTCTGGATATGTCCATAAACTCTCCCAAAATGTAATTTCAGGGCCGCCCCGGTGGCTCACCTGGTAGAAGGGTACCACGTAAGGCTGAGTCCTTACCGCAGCAGCCTGGATTCAAATGCGGCCCGGGGCCTTTGCTGCATTTCATCCCTCTCTCTCTCCACCATCACTATCAAATAAAGGTGGAAAATGCCAAAAAAAAAAAAAAATCTTAAAAAAGATG
Source organism: Lampris incognitus (assembly GCF_029633865.1). Classification (NCBI taxonomy): domain Eukaryota; kingdom Metazoa; phylum Chordata; class Actinopteri; order Lampriformes; family Lampridae; genus Lampris; species Lampris incognitus. The sequence continues at coordinate 29,343,961 of NC_079230.1, forward strand.
CAATTTCAAATACAGTATGGCCCCACCACCTCTACAGTTATAATTCATTCACTCATCATCAGCCGCTTCTCCGGGGTCGGGTCGCTGTGGCAACAAGCTAAGCAGGGCACTCGAGACGCCCCAGCAGCGCCCTCCAGCTCCTGCTGGGGGATCCCGAGGTGTTCCCAGGCCAGATTGGACATGTAGTCCCTCCAGCGAGTTCTGGGTCTCCTCCCAGTTGGACGTGCCCGGTAAACCTCCAAAGGAAGGCGCCCAGGAGGCATCCTAACCAGATGCCCGAACCACCTCAACTGGCTCCTTTGGACATGAAGGAGCAGTGGCTCTACTCCGAGCTCCCTCCAGATGTCCGAGCTCCTCACCCTATCTCTAAGGCTGAGCCCAGACACCCTACGGAGGAAACTCATCTCAGCCGCTTGTATCCGTGATCTCACCCTTTCGGTCACTACCCAAAGCTCATGACCACAGGTGAGGGTTGGGACGAAGACTGACTGGTAAATTGAGAGCTTTGCCTTCCGGCTCAGCTCCCTCTTCACCACAACGGTCCAGTACAGCGTCCACATCACTGCTGATGCTGCTGCACCAATCCACCTGTCAATCTCCCGCTCCATCCTCCCCTCACTCGTGAACAAGACCCCGAGATACCTGAACTCCTTCACTTGAGGCAGCAACTCATCCCCAACCCGGAGGGAGCAACCCACCATTTCCCTGTAGAGAACCATGGCCTCAGACTCAGAGGTGCTGAGTCTCATCCGGGCCAATTCCCACTCAGCTGCAAACCGGCCCAGTGGGCCCTGGAGGCCACGTTCTGATGAAGCCAGCAAAACCCCATCACCTGCAGAGATGCAATTCTGAGGTTCCCAAAACGGACATACCCCTCACCTTGGCTGCACTTTGAGGTCCTGTCCATGAATATCACAACCAGAACCTACAATTATAAAAGACATTTAAATCTCAGTAGAGGCTCAGGAGGTCCAGCAGGTCGTCTGGTAACCGGAGGGTTGCCGGTTCGATCCTCGGCTCCTCCTTGCAAATATGTCGGTGTCCTTGAGCAAGACACCTAACCCCTAACTGCTCCTGATGAGCTGCTGGCATGGTTGACACCGCCATTGGACTGGTATAAGACTGTGTGTGTGTGTGTGTGTGTGTGTGTGTGTGTGTGTGTGTGTGTGTGAGGCATTCATTCATTTGTAAAGCTCTTTGAGTGGCTGTTGCAGCTAGAACAGCACTGTATAACATTCTGTCCATTTAGGACCATTTCGTGTCAGTGACTGTTGCCCAAAAGCTTTGTTTTGTTTCTCTGTGTTATGCAAGTTATGCAAATTTCACCAGTCCCACCCCTAATAAAACTGATGGAATGATGAGTGTTTCGCCAGTTGGAGTCCCTGCTTGGCAGAGGATGCATCAGTGAGTGATGTCACAGGCAGGACAACAACTCACTTCAAGGAAAACCATTTATTAGAACAATCGGTTAAAAATGGACTAACTCTAATTAGTTACAATCAATAATTGAGCAGCAATGTGATCAAGACACAAAAGGTAATGATATGCGGTGCCGAGGCTGTACAAACATTGTGTGTGTGTGTAACGGAGTGTGCGTGTTTGTGTGTGTGTCTGCATGTGTGCATTATTGCACACAACGAGCAACTATGAGGTAGAGAGTATGTGCAAATATTGTTTGTGTGTGCGCTGAAAGGGTGGGGTGCACGTGAGAATGTGTGTGTGTGTGTGCGTGTGCGTGTGTGTGTGTGCGTGCATGTTGCCGTGCACTAGAGAGAGGAGGTGTTTGTGAGAGAGGCTGCGTGAAATTGTGCAGACAAGATGGCGCACAACAATAGTGGGATTAGAAGAATAAAATAGGGGGCGTCCAGACAGCATGGCGGGCTATTCCGTTGCCCACCAACACGGGGATCGCCAGTTCGAATCCCCGTGTTACCTCCCCCCAGACTCAACTGGCCGTGTCTGCAAGCGCCTCCTCTGGTCAGTCGGGGGGCCAGTTCGGGGGGGACTAGCGTGATCCTCCCACGCGCTACGCCCCCCTGGCGAAACTCCTCACTGTCAGGTGAAAAGAAGCGCCCGGTGACTCCACATGTATTGGAGGAGGCATGTGGTAGTCTGCAGCCCCTCCCCCCCCCCAGATTGGCAGAAGGGGGTGGAGCAGCAACTGGGCCGGTCTCCTTCTCTTGCTGTGGACACTGCGTGTTTTGCAGCAAGACCTAACTGGCTGTAACAGCTAAGCGGATGAGTAGGACTAGGTTATCTTCCAACACCACCGTGGCCAGGGGTTGTTGTTATGGTTGTTGTTATGGTTGTTGTTATGCTGTCTCTGAATGCTTGTGGGCAAGCGGTCTGCAGCGAGAGAGACCGCATGTGGATTCCACCGTGGTTTGAAGGGGGAAATTGCTCGACCGGCTGCAGTACTTTCATGGGTATTGCAGGGAGTTATGGGTATTGGGGTCCACCCTACAGATGTCTGCTCTCAACCTCACGTGTCTCCCCCCCTGTCTTTCCCCCATCCAGGACGGCTTCACCCCGCTGGCCATCGCCCTCCAGCAGGGCCACAACCAGGTGGTGTCCATCTTACTGGAGAATGACACCAAAGGCAAAGTGCGGCTGCCCGCCCTGCACATCGCCGCCCGCAAGGACGACACCAAGTCAGCCGCCCTGCTCCTTCAGAATGACCACAACGCCGACGTTCAGTCAAAGGTACGAGGAGGAGGAAAGGGCCAGCAAGCCAACGCTGCCGTGGCGCGGTGTGATGCGATGCTGCCGACCATGTTACAGAACTGCTCATGCCGGCTTAACGTTTTTTTCAACTTCTAGTCTTGAACTTTTTCACGTTAGTGGACGCGTGTTTCGTTGTGTTACCGACTGGTGAAACAACGACATTCAGCTCATTCTCCCTACGTGCCATACAAAATCACAAGCTGTGCGTCTGAACCGTGACAGGAATGCTAACTAACACAAGACAGTAACGGGCATTTATTTATCTTATGAGCCCTTATGATTGGCCCACCAGAAGAGAATGAGGCCGAGCTTCCTTTCTGGTGCGCCAACCAGAGAGAAGTTTCAGTGATTGTAAACTAGGGAACGCTAGTAAGCTAATGGACGGTGGAGATCTGGGAGATCTGGGAGGTCTGGGAGATCACTACTTTAAGATTAGTTTGTTACTTCAGTGTGAAACTATTTAGCTATAATAAGTGTGGCAGTATAGTTGTTTCCATCTGTATGTGCATCTCTCTCTCCCCCTTTCTCTTGCCCCCTGTCTCTCACTCTCTCTTGCCCTCTCTCTCTCCCCCCCTTTCTCTTGCCCCCTGTCTCTCGCTCTCTCACCTTTTCTCTTGCCCTTTCTCTTTCCCTCTTTCCCCTCTTTCCCTCTCTCGCTCTCTCACCCTTTCTCTTGCCCCCTCTCTCTCGCCCTTTCTCTTTCCCTCTTTCCCTCTCTCGCTCTCTCACCCTTTCTCTTGCCCTCGCTCTCTTGCCCTCTCTCTCTCCCGCCCTTTCTCTTGCCCCCTGTCTCTCACTCTCACTCTCTCTTGCCCTTTCTCTTGCCCTCTCTCTTGCTTGCCCTTTCTCTTGCCCTCTCTCTCTCTCTCGCCCTTTCTCTTGCCCTCTCTCTCTCTCTCTCTCTTGCTCTTTCTCTTGCCCTCTCTCTTGCCCTCTCTCTCTCTCTCTCTCTCTCTCTCTCTCTCTCTCTCTCTCTCTCTCTCTCTCTCTCTCTCTCTCACGCCCTTTCTCTCTCTCCTTCAGTGTCTGTGTGCCTGCCACATGTCCCCTGGTCTTGCCACTAGCTGGGTCTCTTCCTCTCTTTTTACTGTCTTTAACTGCCTCCTTTCACACGCTCCCTCCCTCCATTACTCACCACCTCCTTCCACTGGTGTCTAAGTGTAGCACTGTCCACTGCATGGAGGGTGCCCCTGTCTGCAGGTGGTATGGTGGGGGTATAGTATAAGGCTGCATGCACCAATGGGGGTTTAGCAGTTAACATGGGTTTCTGGCCATGGGCAGGGAATAGGTTAAAAAGGGTTAAAAAGGATTTTGAAGGGTTAAGAAATGTCTGTGTGGTATTGGAGAATCCCTACAACAACATCTGCTGAAGCGGATAAAACTTGTAGGCTATATAGTCGTCCATAGGAGAGCCAAAATATAAAGGAAAAGGACCCATTTAAAACAACCATCCTGAAGATTAACATGCAAACAAATGTTATTTTGATACTTCCTATCACTTCTTTAAAGGTACAGTTAAGATCGCAGTTATCCACATCGTTCAAGCTTTTGCATTTGATCTGTTTGGTGGTTATCGTCAGGAAGGGTTTTCCTCTGAAAAAGTGATGCTGCACAGTATTTACATCTATGCAAATGCACAACAAGAATGCAGGTTACAGTGAGTGTGAACTGGAAGCTGAGTTTGTGGGCACAGCAAGTAGATACAGCAGACCAAGCTGGTCCCCCTAACTGTATGACCTCACCAGAGGTGTGGACTCAAACTACGGTCCCTCGAGTCACACCCAAATCACAATGACTATACTTGACAACATTGAAGAAGACTTGCAACTTGACTTTGACTCTTAACACTCATGACTCATGACCCGACTCAGACCTGAGCCTTTTGATGTGAAAGGCTTGGTACCTTCTCCAAGCCTAAGCCTTAATTTCCATAATCACAGGTCCACTTTGAATAAATCTGAAATAAATACACATTTTAAAAAGCATCCATGTCAGCATCTGCGTAAGTTTAGTATAGTCGTTTTGAAATGGTGTTGAGTTTAATGAGGGGTGTATGACTTGAAACTCGAAGTTTGGGAGTTGGGACTTGGCTTGGAACTTGTCAGGCTTCTTGATTTGGGACTTGAGTGCCAAGACTTGAGACGAGCTTGTGACTTGGAAAACAATGACTTGGCCCCACATCTGGATATTCCAATACCAATACATCCCCAGGTTTATTCGGTAGTGGAGAATTTGCTGATGTAGACCACGATGTTTCATTTCAGACAGGCCTGTGGGGTTTGGATCAGTCAAACCGGTGAAATGCCACTGTGGCTAATATTTCAGACAGGCCTGTGGGGTTTGGATCAGTCAAACCGGTGAAATGCCACTGTGGCTAATGCACTTAAACATTGGTGTCGGTAAATTAAACAAAGACAACTTAGGTGTAAGCTGAAGGAAAAAAAATGGCCGCCTTGCCCCTGACTGGTTGTCAGTGATTCTCTGGTACTGGGTCATGGCTTTAAGCGATGTGGCTAGAGAGAAGATGATAGGGTGTTCCCTCAGACCCCTACTGGTCCTAACGTCTAGTTTATTGTACAGATGAGCTCAAATTTGTTGGTACCCTTACAGCTCATAGAAATAATGCTTCATTCCTCCTGAGAAACGATGAAACTCAAAGGCTATTTTGTCATGCATACTAGCTGTGAAAAGAGACGAATTACCGCTTCTTCTACAAAGATATCCCAAAATGGCCCGGACACATTTGTTGGTATCCCTCGGAAAAGATATTAAATAACTGGATTGTAGTGATATGTCAAACTGTCTCCAGCCATGTTATCAGTCATTCAACATATTTAAATGGGGAACACTCGTCACTGTGCTGTTTGGTATCGTTTTGGTATCAGGATGTTTGGATTGGACTGATCAGCGTCAGCTACACTCCCACCAAATTACCTCTGATTAATGAATGACCAAATACACAACAGTGCTGTTTAATAAATCACACACTTTTCATCAAATAAACCAATGGTAATTTCCAAGGTCACGCAAGGAACCTCTGAAAACTGAGCGATTTGGTTGATTAACAATTTATAAAACCTCTAAAGAAAATTGACATGCAAGTATACCTCAACACAGAGTTGAATGTTCAGTATCAGCTGAGAACACTGCTCTCAACACAACTAGGTTCAATAGCAACCTTCCTATGCTAACCTCATAAATCTGTCCTAAAGTACTCCTGGTCAGTTTTGAGCTCCAGCTCCTCCTCCAGCATACTGCTGACTGCTGAGGAGACCACTGCAGCTGTTAACTCCAGCCTTGCTATCTTTACAACTTCTGTGGGTGCAACCCTTGCCGTACCTACGATTAAGGGGGCAATGCACTTTATCTTCACTCAGCACTCAGATATATGAGCACTGACTATACCCACAGCTACTCGCATCCGAAAAGTGGTGCAATTCCATTTTCCAGACCTTCCCCAGGTTTTCAGGGGCAACGCATTTGGAGTCTGGAGTTTTTGCAGATTATCTAGACCAGTGGTTCTCAACCTTTTTGGGGTCCTGGACCCCCTGCGTATTTTTGATCTACCCTGAGGACCCCTCCACCTGATCTTGGGGGAGGGGGTTGCAATTTGATAGAAACAGTAGAAACTGCATTTTAAATTGCATTATAGCATTTATTCACTCTTTGGGGCAAAAGTAAGAGCTTTCAGTTGTAACTTAGATATAGTTAACAAAACAGAATTCTTATGCAGTAACTTTCAGATATATGTAACAAAACAGAATATGTATTCAGTAACTTTCAGATATATGTAACAAAACAGAATTCTTATGCAGCAACTTTCAGATATATGTAACAACACAGAATATGTATTCAGTAACTTTCAGATATATGTAACAACAGAATATGTATTCAGTAACTTTCAGATATATGTAACAAAACAGAATTCTTATGCAGTAACTTTCAGATATATGTAACAACACAGAATATGTATTCAGTAACTTTCAGATATATGTAACAACAGAATATGTATTCAGTAACTTTCAGATATATGTAACAACAGAATATGTATTCAGTAACTTTCAGATATATGTAACAAAACAGAATATGTATTCAGTAACTTTCAGATATATGTAACAAAACAGAATATGTATTCAGTAACTTTCAGATATATGTAACAACACAGAATATGTATTCAGTAACTTTCAGATATATGTAACTAAACAGAATATGTATTCAGTAACTTTCAGATATATGTAACTAAACAGAATTCTTATGCAGTAACTTTTAACAATGCAAACGGGAGCGAGATCTCTTATTAAAATACAATAAATTACACTTGTGAAACAGATGTAATTAGAGAAAAAAGTCCTGTTACCCTTTATAGTTTAGGTAGATAAAGGTCTCAGTCACATTTGAGTAAAATAATCCTATTTCTATAAATGTCATAGGATATTTTTTTAAAGATATTTTATTTTCACGGACCCCTTGCAATTACACCACGGACCACTAGGGGTCCGCGGACCCCCGGTTGAGAAACACTGCTCTAGATCATTCAGCCAGCTCTTCCACCGTGGCTTTAATGCACTGCACAGCGGTTCATCCCATCCAATGCTGTCTAGTATCAGCACGCACCACACTGAACATGGACCAGAGAAAGCAAAGGAGAGAGCTGTCCGAGGAGATCCGGAAGAAAATAACAGACGAGCATGGTAAAGGTAAAGGCTACGAGGCCATCTCCGAGCAGCGTGACGTTCCTGGGAAAACGGTTGCCATCATTATTAAGCAGTTTATGGTCCGTGGAACGGTAGCCATCACTCTCGAGCATGGCTGCAAGGGGAAAATCCACCCCAGATTGAACAGAAGGATAGTGTGAATGGTAGAAACAGAACCGAGGACAACTGCCAGAGATACAAGCTGAGCTCCAAGGGGACGTTTCTGATCACACCGTCTGTCGCTTTTCGAGCGAAAGTGGGCCCCACACGGAAGAAAACCCGGAGGACTCCGCTAAGACGCATATTGACAAGCCACAATCCTGCTGGGAGAGTCACGGGTGAAAAAAATGAAGCTTTCAAAGAAAAGAGCAGCGCACCTACAGGGAGACATGGAGGAGGCTCGGTTATGTTTTGGGGCTGCTTTGCTGCTCCTGGCACAGGGCGCCTTGAACCTGCGCAGGGCCACAATGACGCCTCAAAACTTATCAAGGCCTTCTGGCGCGAAACATAGTGCCCAGTGTCAGAAAGCTCTCTCTCAGATGCAGGTCATGGGTCCTCCAACAGGACAATGACCCCGAAACACGCAGCTAAAAGCACCCAAGGATGGAAAAGCACAACACGTTGGACTATTCTGAAGCGGCCTTCTGTTCTGAATCCTGTTGGACATGTGTGGAAGGAGCTGAAACTTGCAGTCTGGATAAGGCACCCATCAGACCCTGCAGCACTTTGCTCAGGAGGAGTGGGCCGCAATGCCTGTTGACAGATGCAGAAGTCTCACTGACAGATACAGGAAACAGCTGATGGCAGTGGTTGCCTCTCAAGGTTTTGCAATGACGTATTAGATTTAACGGCCCCATCATTTTGTCCATGTCACTTTCTTTTGTTTTATTATTTACAACATATGTTGAGTAAAAAAAAAAAACCAAAAGCAGGGTCAAGATTTATATGAACTACGGAATAAGCAACGGTGGATGCCAGTTTCTTCTCTTTTTTTCTGAGTTTTCCCCCTTTTTCTCCCCAACTGTATCCGGCCGATTACCCCACTCTTCCGAGCCGTCCTGTTCGCTGCTGCCAATCCGGCGAGGGCTGCAGACTACCACGTGCCTCCCTCCTCCCATACCTGCTGAGTCGCCAGCCGCTTCTTTTCATCTGACAGTGAGGAGTTTCGCCAGGGGGACGTAGCGCGTGGGAGGATCACGCTACTCCCCCCACCCCACCCGCAACTGACAAGAGGAGGCGCTAGTGCAGCGACCAGGACACTTACCCAGATCCGGCTTCCCACCTGCAAACACGGCCAATTGTGTCTGTAGGGATGCCTGACCAAGCCGGAGGTGACATGGGGATTCTGGTAGGCACCTGAATAATACCGCCGTGCCACCCAGACACCCCCCTCTTTCGCCAGTTTCAGGGTATTTCCAGGGAAATTGTGCATCCTTTGTTTTTGTCGAGGGGTGCCAACAAGTGTGTCCGGGCTGTTTTAGAGTGTCTTCGTAGACTGAGCGGTGGTCTGTGTCCTTCCACAGCTTCCTTGCTGTGTTCTGACACACCGGAGGCCTGCAAGGACGCGTGACAGAAGAGCTTCTAGTTTTGCGTCGTTTCAACGATCTGTAAGGGCGCAGACGGATTTGAGCTCGTCTGTATTAAACGCTGGTGCAGCAGACCTCCTGAATGTGAGGGGGGGTGACACTGGGAAATGATTATGTCTGTTGGAGGGGTGCATCAGTGTGTGTTGTTACGAACAGGCCGTCTTGCTTACTCAGGGTAGGGATGCAGTACATCCAGCGGTTGAGCCGTTGTAATGCAGTCTTCCTCAATATGACTCACGAGGAAGACCCAGAGGAGAACTACACACACACACACTTTGACATCACACAGAGGACCAGAGACACCAAAAACCTTTTGAAAAAAGCAATCTGGGGGGGCGTCCGGGTGGCGTGGCGGTCTATTCCGTTGCCTACCAACACGGGGATCTCCGGTTCAAATCCCCCATGTTACCTCCCTACAGACACAAGACTGCGGGTGGGAAGCCGGATGCGGGTGTGTGTCCTGGTCCCTGCACCAGCGCCTCCTCTGGCCGGTCGGGGCGCCTGTCGGGGGGGGGGTAGCGTGATCCTCCCACGCGCTGCGTCCCCCTGGTGAAACTCCTCACCGTCAGGTGAAAAGAAGCGGCTGGTGACTCCACGTGTACGGGAGGAGGCACGTGGTAGTCTGCAGCCCTCCCCCCCGGATCAGCAGAGGGGGGCGGGGCAGCGACCGGATTGGGTAATTGGCCAGGGAGAAAAGGGGTAACCCGCTGACAGTTGAGCGAGCGATGTCCGCTGAGGTCTCCGCACTGACAACGCCGAAAATGAACGCGGAGCGCGTGCACACCCCGTGTGTGACGTCAGTACGTAACGCACGACGTGCGCATTTAATCCCGTTTGTAGCCGCGTCGCCCTGTCTGCGCTGCACATTAGCAGCTGTGTGTTAAGTCGCCTAACCGACCAATGTTTCCTTCCCTCATCCCCGACTGCTTCAGATGATGGTCAATAGGACTACTGAGGTACACGCACACACACACACTCCTTTACCCGCCAACCAGCTCCACCGTCCTGTCACATCTCCCTCTCTTTCTTTCCGGTCCATCCCACCCCACCCCACCCCACCCCCCCACTTTGGGTGGCTAGAGTGATAGCCACAGCACTGCATGCTGCACACGGGGACACGACTTATGAGTTTCCTTCATCTCACACTTCCAAGTTTCCGTTTTTTTTTGTTGTCATTTTTCATTTTTTTTAATTAGTGCAGCCAACGTGCACGGCTGACTGGAATGGCCTGCTACCCACCGCAGTGTCGACTGTGCACACACACACACAAGTTGTCCACCATCTTGTGTGGCTTTTGGTTTCTACAATCTGTGTCTCTGTGAATGTCCATCTTCTCTTCCCGTCTCGACTGGTTTGGTTTTTGTTTGTTTACAGCAGTTGGTCATCATCACCAGCACCGGACATGTCTGTTTTATGTGACGTCATTGACAACGCATGGCTTCAGGGCATCCACTTATATTCTGTACAGCTTTAATGAGACGTATATTAATTTCTCTGCTTAATTTATTTTATTGTTAATTTGTTGCATACTTAATTGATTATTAATTTATTTAGGGTGGCGCGGGCGCCTCACAGCAAGAACGTCCCGGGTTCGAGCCCCGGGGTAGTCCAACCTTTGGGGGTCATCCCGGGTCGTCCTCTGTGTGGAGTTTGCATGTTCTCCCCGTGTCTGGGTGGGTTTCCTCCCACAGTCCAAACACATGTAGGTCAGGTGGATCGGCCACACTAAATTGTCCCTAGTTGTGTGTGTGTGTGTGTGTGTGTGTGTGTGTGTGTGTGTGTGTGTGTGTGTGTGTGGGCCCTGTGATGGCCTGGCGGCCTGTCCAGGGTGTCTCCCCGCCTGCCGCCCAATGACTGCTGGGATTGGCTCCAGCACCCCCGCGACCCTGAGAGCAGGATAAGCGGTTTGGGTAATGGCTGGATGGGCTAAATTATTTAATTATTACTTAATTTCGTTGTGCAGCTGTGCAACGACAAATAAAGGCCTTCCTTCACTGATCCTTTATTTAAGTGACCAATAGTCCTGATTAAAGAAGGCCGTCAGATAGATACATTGTGTGCTGGTGCATCATTGTAGCAGCTGTGCATACCGTCTCAGTCTGTGATGTAATTTGTCCGGTCACACTGTGTTGCATGCTTTTCTGCAGATGCACAGAGTTCAATCAAACACCGTAAATCAGCTGTAACTGTGCAGGCTCGCCTCTGATCCGGTGCCTGGAAAGCATGCTTTTCATACAGACGATGCAAATACTGCAAACACTCATGTGTGCTTTGTATATTCCTCCGGTGACGCCGAGAGCTCGTCACAAGTGTGACCCGCTTGGCAGATGAAGTGCCGTTTAGTGTGGCGGCCTGCGACGCGTGGCAGCATGCCGCCTTACTGTGCATCGTGCTGAGCTTCTGACTGTGTAAAGTTTTGAACCATCACGTTCAGTCACTGTTTTCTTCACACTTGTAAACAATGTTTTCACATTAAATCGGACCGTGACTTGCAGAATGGCAAGGTAAGGCAAGCATTTCCAAAATCACTTCAAACCCGCTCCGCAACCTCTGATTTCCTTAACATTTCTCGTTCCTAACAGTTAAGAGATAACATGACGTACAGTTCACATAGTGCACTTTTGTGTTGATCCAAAATATGCAGTCCTGTTCTTACTGTGACCTCCTCATTTGGTGTCGTTTCTGTTGCATTTTCTTTGTCCTGTATATGGACGAGTGACTGATGTCCGTTTTCTGTCAGCCTTGATTCCAGTCTGTGTGTACTGTACGTCACTCATTTTGCTTTTTTTGCCTTGGTTTCTATCGTTTTGGAGAGGTTTCCTTTGTCGGAGAAAGTCTTTCTCTTTTTTCTGTTCCTCTATGGTTGTTAACCTGCATGCTAGTGGTGTATTCGGTGTACTGAGGGTGTGTATTCTTAACATTAAGTTCAGAATTTTCCAGTTGACTCTTTTCTTTTCAGCTGTTTGTTTTGTCAAAGTGATTTTTTTTTCCTTTGCGTTTTACTTTGTCGTCCTGTGATGCTTGATGCAGCTAGTGCATGCTGGGATACTGCTGGGATACTGCTGGGATACTGCTGGGATAGTGCTGGGATACTGCTGGGATAGTGCTGGGATAGTGCTTGGATAGAGGTGGACAAGGCGAAGGGACAGGGGTCACACTTGAAGAATATGAGGAATGGTTTATATCCGCTATCTGACCTCTCTCTCTCTCTCTCTCTCTCTCTCTCTCTCTCTCTCTCTCTCTCTCTCTCTCTCTCTCTCTCTCTCTCTCTCTCTCTCTCTCTCTCTCTCTCTCCATCCCTCACTGCCCTCCCTCTCTCTCTGTCTCTGTCGCCCCATCCCTCACTTCCCTCTCCATCCCTCACTTCTCTCTCTCTCTCTCTCCATCCCTCACATCCCTCCCTCTCTCTCTCCATTCCCTCGCCTCCCTCCCACTCTCTCTTTCTCTCTCCCTCCATCCCTAACTTCCCTCTCCATCCCTCACTGCCCTCTCTCTCTCTCTCCATCCCTCACTTCTCTCTCTCTCTCTCTCCATCCCTCACTGCCCTCTCTCTCTCTCTCTCCATCCCTCACTGCCCTCCCTCTCTCTCTGTCTCTGTCGCCCCATCCCTCACTTCCCTCTCCATCCCTCACATCCCTCCCTCTCTCTCTCCATTCCCTCACTTCCCTCCCACTCTCTCTTTCTCTCTCCCTCCATCCCTCTCCATCCCTCATTTCCCTCTCTCTCTCTCTCTGTCTCTCCATCCCTCACTTCTCTCCATCTCTCACCTCTCTCTCTCTGTCTCTCCATCCCTCACTTCTCTCCATCTCTCACCTCTCTCTCCCTTTCTGCATCCCTCACTTCTTTCTCCTTCCCTCTCTCTCTCTCTTGCTCTCCTCTCTTTCTCCATCCCTCACTCACTCCCCTCTCCATCTCTCACCTCTCTCTCTCTCTATCTTTCCTCTTTCCTGTGTTACAGAGTGGATTCACGCCTCTACATATCGCTGCACACTATGGCAACGTAAATGTGGCCACACTGCTACTGAACCGTGGGGCGGCGGTGGATTTCACAGCAAGGGTAAAGCACCCCACACACACATGCACAATACACTATAACACACTCACACACATGCACAATACACTATAACACACTCACACACATGCACAATACACTATAACACACACACATGCACAATACACTATAACACACTCACACACATGCACAATACACTGTAACACACACACACATGCACAATACACTATAACACACACAAATGCACAATACACTATAACACACACACACATGCACAATACACTATAACACACACACATGCACAATACACTATAACACACACATGCACAATACACTATAACACGCACACATATGCACAATACACTATAACATGCACACATATGCACAATACACTATAACACGCACACATGCACAATACACTATAACATGCACACACATGCACAATACACTATAACACGCACGCACATCCACAATACACTATAACACGCACACATATGCACAATACACTATAACACGCACACACACACATGCACAATACACTATAACATGCACACATATGCACAATACACTATAACACGCACACACATGCACAATACACTATAACACACACACATGCACAATACACTATAACATGCACACATATGCACAATACACTATAACACGCACACACATGCACAATACACTATAACACACACACATGCACAATACACTATAACACGCACACACATGCACAATACACTATAACACGCACACGCATGTACAATACACTATAACACAGTCTGTGCCCCTCCTCTCTGCAACCTCCTCCATGTTTGTGGGCCCTGCCATGCCACCTAGAGATTCACAACCCCCTCACACGTAACAACTGAGCCTCTTGTCGACCTGGTGTTTGAGGCTCGACTCTAAGGCGAGACAAACAAGTTTTACAGGTGGTTCTGGAAGGCCGGACTGCAAACACAAAAGAAAAAAAAACAGTCAGTAACTTCGTTCGAAACCCTGTTGTTCATGAACAGAAGGTAAACAAGTCAAAGGACGTATTCAGTTTCAGACTTGTGCAACCTTTTCAAAAGTAAATTTCGCATCCTCCATCGATTTCAGCCAAGATGTGGGGGGACATGGGAGATGTCAGCGATACATATAAGCGTCCATCTGGCATACTGTAGTATTTAAACACAAAACAAACTTAACAAGTTTTCATGAAATGATCTGTTACACCAAGATAATATTTATTCATGTAGACTAAGTTTAAATCACTGCGTTTTGGTTCCCCGTGCAGAATGGCATCACGCCCCTTCATGTGGCCTCCAAGCGCGGCAACACGAACATGGTGTGCCTGTTACTGGACCGCGGCTCTCAGATCGATGCTAAAACGAGGGTAAGGACTGTGTGTGTGTGTGTGTGTGTGTGTGTGTGTGTGTGTGTGTGTGTGTGTGTGTGTGTGTGTGTGTGTGTGTGTGTGTGTGTGTGCACACCTGTGTTTGTGTACCTAATTCTGAAGTGTGCTATTTACCATGGGATAGTGGCTGGTTCAGCGTATACAGTAATCCTGTCCTTCCTAGATGAGTGTATTATCCTGCAGTGTTTTTAAACATGTTGACTGCTCATCATTTTTTTTAAGTGTAATGTGCTGTTGGGATGATAAGGCATTGTTCCCTCTCAAGCCTGCAGTAAACCTTATATTCATTATATGATTAATTACATTCATATATTTATACACACACACACACACACACACACACATATATATATATATATATTCATTATATATGCATTATATATTGGCACGGTGGCGCAGTGGTTAGCACCGTCACCTCACAGCAAGAAGGTCCTGGGTTCGAAGGTCCTGGGTTGTCCAACCTTGGGGGTCGTCCTCTGTGTGGAGTTCGCATGTTCTCCCCGTGTCTGCGGTGGGTTTTCTCCGGGTGCTCCGGTTTCCCCCACCATCAAAAAAAGACATGCATGTTAGGGTTAACACTCCTGTCTGTGTCCCTGACCGAGGCATGGCGAGACGAACTGGAGTTGGTCCCCGGGTGGTGCACGGCGGCTGCCCACTGCTCCATGCTGCACAGCTAGGATGAATTAAATGCAGGGAGGAATTTCCCCACGGGGATCAATAAAGTATCTCAAAATCAAAAAAAAAATATTTAGCCCATGTGCAGTCCCTTATTATGATCAACACTCCATCATCAGGCCCAAATATCAGCTGGTTGCTATGTTCCCTTCAACCTGTGGGACGACAGGTTACTTACAAGGTTGACGTCACCATCCTGCCAAAATATGCTGAGCTCTAAGCGCTTATGGTCAGTAGTGTTTGTGTGCGAACTGGAGCAGGTCATACTGGGACAGCGGTGTTATTAGCTCCGTTTAATGCTCGTCAGCCACCATTAAAACACAATCCAGCTAATGATTGCAGCGGCGCCGCTGAAGAAATTAAAGCAGCATGGTGCTCTAGACCCGGCTCGGTCAGGGCAGATCAGGTTCAGTTCTGCTGTAGCTCTGCCGTGGCTTGCACGGCTCTGTAATCAGCAAAACATCAGCATCTGTCTGGCAGATTTGATAGTGAGAATCTTGTAAGCCCTGTTACATGCTGACTCTGGGCAGCAACCACAATAACCCAACCTCATGTCGACAACCACAGCCCACATGCACACTGCTCCCTGTGCATACATGCATGGGTGCATATACATGCATGAATAGGTGCGTGCATGCGTACGTGCATGCATGCACACCACATGTGCATGCATGCATGTGTGTGTGTGTGCCTGCCGTCATGACATAGTGTTATACAACCTTTTCCAGTAGTTAGATTTGTGTGTGTGTGTGTGTGTGTGGGGTTTGTGTATATCTACTTGTATGTGTCTGCCATTACTGTAACTTCAAATTAAACTAACGAGAGATTAAACCAGCTGTGACTATAAACGATCACTTTAAAATGCCATGACTAAGGACCGAGGAAGACCACTTTGGCCTCCACTCCATCTCCATTCACATCTAAGTGGTAGCAGCCTGGTCCACGCCGCTGCCCTGCTGCCCTGACGTCCACCCAGACAGCACCACTGCTGCGGCAATGCTGTTCTTCTTTTTTATAACCCAAGTTTTATACAGAAATCAGCACATTTGATGATACAAATTCATATTTTTTTCTTTTAAAAAAATATCCATCATCCCCCCCCCCCCTTAGCCCCCAGCCCCGTCTTTCTACACTGGCCATTAATAATGAATATTTCATTTCATTATGAATTTAATTCATATTTAGTTTAGAAACATGTAGCCTCCGCTGTCTCCTAACATGCAATTGCTAAAAATGGTTAAAAAAATATTTATGTTTTTGGGGTGTCCGGGTGGCTTGGCGGTCTATTCCATTGCCTACAAGCATGGGGATCGGCGGTTCGAATCCCCGTGTTACCTCCGGCTTGGTCGGGGGGGAGGGGGAACTGGGGGGAATAGCGTGATCCTCCCCTGCGCTACGTCCCCCTGGTGAAACTCCTCACTGTCAGGTGAAAAGAAGCGGCTGGCGACTCCACATGTATGGGAGGAGGCATGTGGTAGTCTACAGCCCTCCCCGGATCGGCAGAGGGGGTGGAGCAGAGACCGGGACGGCTCGGAAGAGTGGCGTAATTGGCCAAGTATAACTGGGGGAGAAAAAAGGGAACCACCCCCCCAAAAGACGTAGACATTGAAACTGCAGTGAAAGGTGTCCGTTATGTGAATTGGTTTTGTGACGTCAGTATGATTATCAACAGATCATCTTCACTGTCTATTTTTGCTGAGAGAATAGGCTTGATGCCAAAACTCTAGATCAGTGTTTCTCAACCCAGTCCTCGAGGACCCCCTATCCTGCATATTTTCTTTGCAACCCTGAATAGGTGCCTGTTTGTAGTTATTCAACCAATCAGCAATGCATTTTGTCAGACGTTGCACACCTTGCATAATTAAGTGCTGCGAGATGATTGGTCGAGTAAGGGCTACCTATGCAGGGTTACAATGAAAATCTGCAGGATAGGGGGTTTCCTTGAGGACTGGGTTGAGAAACTGCTCTAGATGACACGTGTGGGCTGTGTGGCTGCTCTAACCTGTCAACATGAGGTTCCACGGCACACACGCTCGATGCTCAGGTAGGCGGTGTGGCCTGGGCCTAGTCATGCCTCGAGCAGGAACACCTTCTTATCTAGCCAGCGGACAGGCAACGCTCCAGGACCTGCCGAGGGAGCAAATATCTTAAGCCGAAGTCAGGTGAAAGGGCATAAACAACTGCCGGATGAAGATGATACTGTCTGTACTGACCTTGGGTCATGACTGTAATCGTGCATCTGTCCCTGCACGACGGAGCTCACTTTTTTGTGCCAGTGGTTAGCATAAAGGTCTGCATGTAAGTGCGTCAATGCATGCGGGTGGGTTTGCTTGTGTAATAGCAGTGCCCTTGTCTGTTTGCTGTCCAGGACGGCCTCACCCCACTCCACTGTGCCGCACGGAGTGGACACGACTTCGCCGTCGAGCTGCTGCTGGAGAAAGACGCGCCCATGCTGGCTAGGACCAAGGTGTTTGCCTCCTTCGGCCTCCCCTTTTGGGGCTCTGTCTCACACACACACACCCTTTCTTTTAACATGGAACCCCCCCCCCCCACACACACACATACTAAACACTACAACACATTCACGTCAAACATGGTTTAGTTTTGAGCATGCACACTTAGGGCTGCGGCGTCTCGGCGTCGAACAATATTTTTTTCCCGCTAACTGATCAGCCGCCCTCTGCCCTTCCAGAACGGCCTGTCCCCTCTTCACATGGCTGCCCAGGGGGACCATGTGGAGTGTGTCAAACACCTGCTGCAGCACAAGGCGCCTGTTGATGATGTCACGCTGGACTACCTGACAGCTCTGCATGTGGCCGCTCACTGTGGTCACTACCGAGTCACAAAGCTGCTGCTGGACAAGAGGGCCAACCCCAACGCCAGAGCACTGGTATGATGAAATGTTCATTATTCATTACCAAATATTAGGAAAAATAACAAGTATGCAGTAACTTTTGTTTAGCTGGAAAATCTGACTGAAATCAAGAGCACGTGGTGGGATGGCTCAGTGTTTCAAATGCTTGAATTTACGCAACCAACCAGCACTTAATTATGTCAGATTTGGCACACCTGGATTAATGAAGTGGCACGGTGGCGCAGTGGTTTGCACGGTCGCCTCACAGCAGGACGGTTCTGGGTTCGAGCCCCGGGGTAGTACAACCTCGGGGGGTCGTCCCGGGTCGTCCTCGGTGTGGAGTTTGCATGTTCTCCCCGTGTCTGCGTGGGTTTCCTCCGGGTGCTCCGGTTTCCTCCCACAGTCCAAAGACATGTAGGTCAGGTGACTCGGCCGTACTAAATTGCCCCTTGGTGTGTGTCGGCCCTGTGTGATGGCCGGACGGCCTGTCCACGGTGTCTCCCTGCCTGCTGCCCAATGACTGCTGGGATAGGCTCCAGCATCCCCGCGACCCTGAGAGCAGGATAAGCGGTTTGGATAATGGATGGATGGGTGGATGGATTAATGAAGTACTATAATATGATTGGTTGTGTAAGTACAAGTACGACTATATATGCAAGTTACAGTGAAAAGCTGCAGGGCGTTAGGGCCTTGAGGACCGAACACCTGGATAGATGATTATAAATTTTTGACGGACAGGGGAGAGGAGTGTCTTATTTTTCTGTGTAATTTATCAACACACCCAGCAAGAGCACCTTCCCAGGTCAGCGTTGCTCTTACAGGATTAGTCAGCACTTCATCAACAAAAGGTTTCTACTTTCGGAGCTGCGAGTACTCATCCATCACCCAGCCGTTTCAAGGCTCCCATGCGCATGGTCCCATTGTCTTTCGTGTGAACAAGCTCCTCATCTTTCACCCTCTGAAACACACACAATATACAGCGTCAGGTGTTTATTTGCTCGCGTCGTTTTTATCGACCCTGCTGCTCGGTGTCCAGAAATAAGCCATTACAAGATGTTATTTAAGATGTAATTTAGAAAGGCGAGAATGACAAGAGAAGGCTGTCGAGGATGAACTGCACAGGTTAACCCAATCTAGAAAAGCTATGCTAGGTCATCTAGCCAACGAAGTGAGTCAGCTTGAGCGGCTACTGGAAGACGATGCCAACGTAAACACGGTTAAACAGAAATTAGGTTTGGATTACCAGGATTCGCCTTGAGAATGATATAAGCCAAGTGATGGCGTGAAACAATGACTGCATGATGATGAGTTCAGCAGAGATCAGAGTTTATGGTACGAACCTCGATGAAGTCACATTTGAGGATTTATGCAACAGGTGGAAACATGGATTATGGTGGCTGAGGAGCGAACAGAGCTAGCGAGACACTGTGATGCAGAGGTGAAGCCTACACATAGTGTGTCCATGGCGTCCTTTTCTCTGAGTTGTATGAGTAGAAGGCGTGGGTCAGGCATCGGAAGCAAAGTGTCCTCCAGTGGTTCTTCAGCGCACCTCAGGTGGAGAGAGCTGAGGTGGAGAGAGCTGCATTGTCTGCAAAGCTGAGGTGGAGAGAGCTGGTGGAGAGAACTGCATTGTCTGCAAAGCTGAGGTGGAGAGAGCTGAGGTGGAGAGAGCTGCATTGTCTGCAAAGCTGAGGTGGAGAGAGCTGCATTGTCTGCAAAGCTGAGGTGGAGAGAGCTGAGGTGGAGAGAGCTGCATTGTCTGCAAAGCTGAGGTGGAGAGAGCTGCATTGTCTGCAAAGCTGAGGTGGAGAGAGCTGAGGTGGAGAGAGCTGCATTGTCTGCAAAGCTGAGGTGGAGAGAGCTGAGGTGGAGAGAGCCGCGTTGTCTGCAAAGCTGAGGTGGAGAGAGCTGAGGTGGAGAGAGCCGCATTGTCTGCAAAGCTGAGGTGGAGAGAGCTGAGGTGGAGAGAGCTGCATTGTCTGCAAAGCTGAGGTGGAGAGAGCTGAGGTGGAGGGAGCTGAGGTGGAGAGAGCTGCATTGTCTGCAAAGCTGAGGTGGAGAGAGCTGCATTGTCTGCAAAGCTGAGGTGGAGAGAGCTGAGGTGGAGAGAGCTGGATTGTCTGCAAAGCTGAGGTGGAGAGAGCTGAGGTGGAGAGAGCTGCATTGTCTGCAAAGCTGAGGTGGAGAGAGCTGCATTGTCTGCAAAGCTGAGGTGGAGAGAGCTGCATTGTCTGCAAAGCTAAGGTGGAGAGAGCTGCATTGTCTGCAGAGGCTGCTGCTCTCAAACAAACAACATCAGGAATGTCAGCAAGCTCGGTGGTGTTTACAAGTAGTCCCCGTGTGATGGTAGTGTATTTTTCATAGATTCGCTTATCTCACAAGCTGTTGGTGATGGTAAGAAAGGCAGGGGGGGATTTAGCAGTTTCTAGTTTGCTCAGCTTTCTTGTTAGTTCTTCGCCCATTTAATGTAAACCTCGTAAGAAAACGAAACCTACGTGTTGTAAACGTCTGATAATTTGGTGTTTGTTCTTGTACAGAGTGTAATGCTTTTTAAAAATGCCCAAACTTAACGTGAGACTTTTAAGATCGTTGTTTACAGTGTATCTTTACTTTCAGTAACGCCTGCCAACATCATCATCTTCAGTCTCAGCTAATTCAAATGACTTTTCAAAATGTTCAGTCAAATATTGCAATTTAGCTAGTGTTTTGCAAAAATTTTGAGATGCATTTTTTTACACTGTACAGTACCTTGCTAAGAATACATTCACCTATTAATCACATAACAAAAAAAGATTTAGGACAGAGTACTAAACACGTTCATGTTGTCACGCTAGTTTAAATGTCTGGAGTGTATGGGCCGGCTGTACTGTGTTGTTACCACCATGCATATTGAGCTTAGCTGTGTACGTAGCTGAAACAGTTACTGTCTCGTCATACAGTATTTGTGATCCCATACAGAATGGTTTTACACCGCTGCACATCGCCTGCAAGAAAAACAGAGTGAAGGTGATGGAGCTGCTGGTCAAATACGGAGCTTCAATCCAGGCCATCACAGAGGTAGTCCATCTTCCATACACCTTGGTTAAATAAAAACCGTTACCTTCTGTTTATTGGCACTTGATGTAACCCGCGTATAGTAACACGTGGATGAGGCGTACAGCATCACGACAACTGATAATGTAATAAAAAATGCACTTGAGGCCATTGAAAATGCAATAAAACCTGATAATGTCATAACTTCCTGATAACGTAATAAAGTGCATTTCCCGGTAATGTAATAAACTTTTTACTGATAATGTAATGAAGTATTGCATTAACAGGAGGTTATTACATGATCAGGCTAGCCTTCATTTTGCAGGTCCTGATAATGTAATAATTCCCCAGTATTGTAATAATTTAACAGCAGACCACCTATTAATGGGTTCACGTGGCGATACTGTGTTGGCAACTCTACCTCCAGAGCTCTAGCGCCACCAACAGGTCAAAGTTGGACATGCACAAATGTTTATTATCTTTTGACCTGTTTATCCATTTTTCACAACTGCTGTATCACTGAAATGCACTTTATTCCATTATCAGGGAGTTATTACATTATCAGGTTTTATTGCATTTTCAAGGGACTCAAGAGCAGGTTTTTATTACATTATCGGGAATTTATTAGATTATCAGGTTCTACAATCCCTCACAGAAAAGTAGCTGACTAATTTGAATGAATGCTTTGCAGAGATTTAGTTTTGGTGATCGCTTCCTGGTGCTTTCCAAATAAGGGATGCAAAAAGGTTTCAAATAAAAAAAAAACAACAGCCTTGGATACAAATAACTTGTACACGTGTCTGGTACTTTGCCTGCAAGAAAAGATATTTAAGTTCGAATTTTCCTTAAGCAATCTCTGGTGCTCCATGGTCTCTTCCCCATATAGACTTGGTTTTTATTGCTATTCTCCTTCTCCAGTCTGGCCTGACTCCAATCCATGTAGCAGCCTTCATGGGTCACCTCAACATCGTCCTGCTGCTGCTGCAGAATGGGGCCTCGCCTGATGTCAGCAACATTGTGAGAGAGACATACACACACACACACACACACACACACACACACACACACACACACACACACACACACACACACACACACACACACACACAGATTGCTGAAAACAGAAAGATATACATAGAATTGTGTTTCAAGATTAAAGTGGGAATTTTGACAAGTAAAACTTGAAATGTCGAAAATAAAGTCGAAACTGAATTTCGAGAGGAAGTCAAATTGATGTTTGAGCATCAAGTAAAAATGTCAACAATTAAGTGGTATAAAAATAAGTGCTACAATCTGCAATTTAGCTAGACAGTTCTGGCATGGTTTCGGCCAGACTCTGAAAACATTGTGCCAGGTGGAAGGCGAGTAAGGCCAAGAGCATTGGAGGTGGGTTCAAGCTCTTCTACCGTGGGGCAGATGGGAGGATAAATGGGGTATCCAAAGGAGTTGAATCGAGTGCAACTGGACTTGGTTATATATTCGTGAAGACGTTTCGCCTCTCATCCAAGAGGCTTCATCAGTTCGTGCCTTTCTGACTAGACCAAGCTAGTCTGTGAAATCACCAGCCAGTCTGACGAAGCTAGTCTGACTGTGATGATTGATGATTTCATCACCAGCCAATCAGACTAGCTTGGTCTAGTCAGAAAGGCACGAACTGATGAAGCCTCTTGGATGAGAGGCGAAACGTCTTCACGGATATATAACCAAGTCCAGTTGCACTCGATTCAATTCCTTTGGATAACCATGACCTGGATGAATGAGAACATTCACAGACATAAATGGGGTAGGGGTAATTCTCCAGGAAGAGTATGTCAAGAGTGTGCTGGAGGGGAAGAGAGTGTCAGACAGAGTGATGAGTATGAAGCTGGAAATCGAAGGCGTGATTATGAACGTTATCAGCGCATATGCTCCACAAGTTGGGTGTGAGATGGAAGAGAAAGAAGAATTCTGGAGTGAGTTGGATGACGTGGTGGAGAGGGTACCCAAGGAGGAGAGAGTGGTGATTGGAGTGGACTTCAATGGACGTGTTGGTGAAGGGAACAGAGGTGATGAGGAGGTGATGGGTAGGTATGGTGTCAAGGAGAGAAGAGAAATGTGGAAGGACAGGTGGTGGTGGATTGTGCGAAAAGGATGGAAGTGGCTGTGGTGAATACATATTTCAAGAAGAGGGAGGAACACAGGGTGACGTACAAGAGTGGAGGAAAGTGCACACAGGTGGACTATATCTTATGTAGGAGACGCGATCTGAAAGGGATTGGAGACTGCAAGGCGGTGACAAGGGTGAACATAGCATAGTGGTCTGTAGGATGACTTTGGAGATCAAGAAGAGGAAGAAAATGGAGGCAGAGCCAAGGATCAAATGGTGGAAGTTGAAGAAGGAAGACTGATGTGTGGAGTTCAGGGAGGAGTTAAGACAGGCACTGGGTGGTAGTGAAGAGTTGCCAGATGGCTGGAAAACCACTGCAGAAATAGTGAGGGAGACTGCTAGGAAGGTACTTGGTGTGTCCTCAGGACAGAGGAAGGAAGACAAGGAGACTCAGTGGTGGAATGAGGAAGTACAGCAAAGTATACCGAGGAAGAGGTTGGCAAAGAAGAAGTGAGATGGGAGAGATGAAGAAAGTAGACAGAAGTACAAGAAGATGCGGCACAAAGTGAAGAGAGAGGTGGCGTATGGTGAGTTATATGACAGGTTGGACACTAAGGAAGGAGAAAAGGACTTGTACTGATTGGCTAGACAGAGGGGTCGAGCTATGAAGGATGTGCAGCAAGTTAGGGTGATGAAGGATAGAGATGGAAATGTGCTGACAAGCGAGGAGAGTGTGTTGAGAAGGTGGAAGGAGTACTTTGAGGGGCTGATGAATGAAGACAATGAGAGAGAGAAGGTTGGATGATGTGAGGATGGTGAATCAGGAAGTGCAGTGGATTAGCAAGGAGGAAGTGAGGGCAGCTATGAAGAGGATGAAGAGTGGAAAGGCAGTTGGTCCTGATGACATACCTGTGGAGGCATGGAGGTGTTTAGGAGAGATGGAAGTGGGGCTTTTAACTAGATTGTTTAACACAATCCTGGAAAGTGAGAGGATGCCTGAGGAGTGCAGAAGAAGCATACTGGTACCGATTTTCAAGAACAAGGGTGATGTGCAGAACTGTAGCAACTACAGAGGTATAAAGTTGATCAGCTACAGCATGAAGACATGGGAAAGAGTAATAGAAGCTAGGTTAAGAGGAGAGGTGATGATCAGCAGCAGCAGTATGGTTTCATGCCAGGAAAGAGCACCACAGATGTGATGTTTGCTTTGAGAATAATGATGGAGAAGTATAGAGGAGGCAAGAAGGAGGTACATTGTGTCTTTGTCGATTTAGAGAAAGCATACGACAGGGTGCCGAGAGAGGAGGTGTGGTATTGTATGAGGAAGTCGGGAGTTGCAGAAAAGTATGTAGGAGTGGTGCAGGATATGTATGAGGGAAGTGTGACAGTGGTGAGGTGTGGGGTTGGAATGACAGATGGGTTCAAGGTGGAGGTGGGATTACATCAAGGATCGGCTCTGAGCCCTTTCTTGTTTGCAGTGGTGATGGACAGGTTGACGGACGAGATCAGGCAGGAGTCCCCGTGGACGATGATGTTTGTGGATGACATTGTGATCTGTAGGGAGAGTAGGGTGCAGGTGGAGGAGAGCCTGGAGAGGTGGAGGTATGCACTGGAGAGAAGAGGAATGAAAGTCAGTAGGAGCAAGATGGAATACATATGTGTGAATGAGAGGGAGGACAGTGGAATGGTGAGGATGCAAGGAGTGGAGGTAATGAAGGTGTATGAGTTTAAATACTTGGGGTCAACTGTCCAAAGTAACGGGGAGTGCAGAAGAGAGGTGAAGAAGAGAGTGCAGGCAGGGTGGAGTGGGTGGAGAAGAGTGTCAGGAGTGATGTGTGACAGAAGGGTACCAGCAAGAGTTAAAGGGAAGGTTTACAAGATGGTAGTGAGACCAGCTATGTTATATGGTTTGGAGACAGTGGCACTGATGAAAAGACAGGAGGTGGAGCTGGAGGTGGCAGAGATGAAGATGATAAGATTTTCACTGGGAGTGATGAAGAAGGACAGGATTAGGATGGAGTATATTAGAGGGACAGCTCAGGTTGGACGGTTTGGAGACAAAGCAAGAGAGACTAGATGGAGAGGGTTTGGACATGTGTGGAGGAGAGATGCTGGGTATACTGGGAGAAGGATGCTGAATATGGAGCTGCCAGGGAAGAGGAGAAGAGGAAGGCCAAAGAGGAGGTTTATGGATGTGGTGAGGGAGGACATGCAGGTGGCTGGTGTGCAGAGGACAGGAAGAGATGGAAACGGATGATCCAGCTGTGGCGCCCCCTAACGGGAGCAGCCAGGAATAGTGGTAGTCATAGTAGTTTGTAAACATTGTGCCCTGCCTTACCTGCCAAATGGAGAACCAGTCAGTGCTGCGTCGCACTCGGTTCCTTTAGAGGATTTCAGTAGTCTCCGTTTCTCAAACAAATAAAGCATGTTGACCCAGTGGTAAAACACGCCATGTTTCTTGTTCTCAGTGGTGTGCTGGTGTTGTTGCAGTGCTCCCCACAGCCATGGTGGTGCATGCCATTACAGACTGTACCTCCAATAAATAGACTCTTTTCACACATCTGCCAAAAGAACAGCAACAAGCAGGAAAAAGGGAGTTGTTTTTTTTGTGCCGCCCCCTTTTTTTTTTCCCCTTCCTCCCTCCCCAATTGTATCAGGCCAATTACCCCACTCTTCCCAGCTGTCCCGGTCTCTGCTCCACCCCCTCTGCCGATCCGGGGAGGGCTGCAGACTACCACATGCCTCCTCCCATACATGTGGAGTCGCCAGCCGCTTCTTTTCACCTGACAGTGAGGAGTTTCACCAGGGGGATGTATCATGTGGGAGGATCACACTACTCCCCCCTGAATAGGCGCCCCGACCGACCAGAGGAGGCGCTAATGCAGCGATCAGGACACATACCCACATCCAGCTTCCCACCCACAGACACTGCCAATTGTGTCTGTAGGGATGCCCGACCAAGCCGGAGGCAACACGGGGATTCGAACCTCCGATCCCCGTGTTGGTACAGTGGCTTGCAAAAGTATTCATACCCCTTGAACTTTTCCACATTTTGTCCCATTTAGACCACAAACATAAATATTTTTTGTGGGAATTTCATGTGAAAGACCAACACAAAGTGGCACACAATTGTGACGTACAAAGAAAATTATACGTGATTTTGAATTTTTTTTTGACAAATAAAAAACTGAAAAGTGCGGCGTGCAAAAGTATTCAGCCCCCCCTGAGTCACTACTTGGTGGAACCGCCTTTTGCCGCAACTACAGCTGCAAGTCTGTTGGGGTATGTCTCTACCACCTTTGCACATCTGGAGACTGACATTTTGGCCCATTGTTCTTTGCAAAACAGCTCAAGCTCAGTCAGATTAGACGGAGAGCGTTTGTGAACGGCAGTTTTCAGATGTTGCCACAGATTCTCAACTGGATTTAGGTCTGGGCTTCGACTGGGCCTTCCTAACACATGCATATGTGTTGTTTTAAACCCGTCCATTGTAGCCCGGGCTTTACGTTTAGGGTCGTTGCCCTGCTGGAAGGTGGACCTCCGCCCCAGCCTCAAGTCTTTTGCAGACTTGCCTTTTTTCACTTGAAATGTCGACTCTAATCTTGAAATACAGCTTTTTTTTGTTTCTCACTATGGCTGTTTGTCCTCGGTGGCCTCGGTACACTTCTGTAGCTCAGCGTCGCAGTGACAAAAGATATGTCACAGCTGAGAAGGGGTCTGGCGGCAGACCCCGTTGGGCAGGGTGCGAGGAGAAAAGTGAGGCTGTAGCCTGGGCCTTTTGAAAATGCTTATACATTATTCTCAATAGGTGTTTTGTTTTTGTTTTGTGTTTTCTTTCTTGTTTTTGTATATCAGTGAGATTAAGCAGTTAATCAGGTCTAATAGATTTTTGCATATGTTATGTACTTGTCTCTTTATGATTGTGCATTATTACAAAATACGTGATATCCGTGGCCAGTTTGGCACAGCACAGTGATGCTGGCATTATGGTGGCATTTGTGTGTGTGTGTTTGCTACCTGTTATTAACCTAACACACATCACATTACTACTGCTGCTGTCTTTGCAATGGAAGCCAATTTTTGCGCAACGGTCATTTTTTTATTATGTAATATATCTAGAAACTGTATTAGCGGTACATCAATACCGTGCTGCGGAAAAGTAAAAGCTCTTCAGATATTCTTGCACCCATACTGACCGTTTCAGTTTCAGCTGAAATGTGCCACTATTATGGAGGTAACATCACGTTAACAGGAACATGTATCTCCCAAAAGGATTGAGTTGTCCGTTTAAGAGGTCATAATCACATGAGATAGTATCCTTAATTGGGTAATACCCTCTTGTTCTTGGGATAAAACATGTAATTGTACTCATTTGTGCGCACAAAACTTGCTTTTTACTGTGTGTAGCGTGGCGAGACGGCCTTACACATGGCAGCCAGGGCGGGTCAGGTGGAGGTGGTGAGGTGTCTACTGAGGAACGGAGCGATGGTGGACGCCAGGGCACGAGTAAGATGGGACACGCAACACACACAGCCACACACGTGTACGTTATGGTGAACGTCAGCCATGCTAACGGTTCCCGCTCACATGTGAACTGCAGGAGGACCAGACTCCCCTCCACATCGCCTCTCGTCTGGGGAAGACGGAGATTGTCCAGCTGCTGCTGCAGCACATGGCCCACCCCGACGCCGCCACCACCAACGGCTACACCCCCCTCCACATCTCGGCTAGGGAAGGCCAGGTGGAGACAGCCTCTGTCCTGCTGGAGGCCGGGGCCTCACACTCACTGGCCACCAAGGTAGGGGGAGAGAGAGCCACACCTCCACACATTCAATACAACCAGGTTAGCTTAGATAAGATGGCACCAGGTAGGTCTACCGATCACGTATAACCGAATGTGTTTCTTAGTGAATATACTGTGTTATGAAATTGGATAGCAGATGCAGTAAATCGTAATACATTGTAACGGGCTACGAAAGCGGGAGCGCCGAGGCCGCCCTCTCGGACCGACCTAGTTCTGATTAATGATTGACGAGTCTGTTAAAATTGGATTCCTCTGAATTGTGCATGAAGTCTGAGCACAGGCAAGTGATTTTTCATCAGAAACCGTGGAGATGTTTAGCAGAGGAGGCTGGCAGCACTCAGCCTAGCTTGTACAAGGATCCTCGCTCGGCACACAGACCAGCACAGATCAGTCCTCCATTTAGTCACACCCTCTGGAGGCTGAGACCAAGCCCTTCATGATGCGGTGAAAATCTCCATTTGTTGAGGTTAAGCGGTTTAGCTATCTCTGCCATTGTCGCTGTCTCTGTTTTGAGCTCTCTCTCTCTCCCTGTCTCTCTGTCTCTCTCTCTCTCTCTCTCTCAATTCAATTCAATTCACTATGTGCTTTATTGGCATGACATACGTTTGTGTACATATTGCCGAAGCATGTAAAACAACAACAACACAATGCAACAATGATTATAATAATAACAATGGTTATTATACCAAACAACAACAGTAGCAATAGGTGCCATCGCCCAGCGTCTCTCAGGTTGTGGCAGGAAAATATAAATCTTGCTGCAATGCTCGCCGCCGGCCCCCCTCCCAGGACCACCCGCAGCTTACCCGCGTCCTCCATTATCTGCTACTCTGGAGTCACATGTTGCAGCTCCTGGACAAAAGCTCCTGGCTGTTTTTCAAATGTTTCACATTTTTTTTCACATTCTCTCTCACACATCTCCCTGGGGAGAGGGTGTGGCTGTTGCGGTGTAAGTGACGAGCCGAGAGACGATGACGTAAAATGCTATGAACTTGAAAATCATTTCTTTTCAAACTGTTCTGGGATCAGCTCGGGTCTGTCAAGCTGAAAAATATGCCCCACCAATATTCATCGTCGTTGGTGACACAGTGCAGTTTCTTCAGTTCATTATACCGAGGTAAAAAAAAAAAAAAAAAAAACGTAAAAAAAAAATCTTTTCCTTTTACCTTCAATCCCTCCGTCACCATTGTGGCATCTGTTTTTTTTTTACTGTATTTTGTGTCAATCCCTCTATAAAAATCACTTACAACCTCGGGTTTTACAAACAAAGGCTCGCTTCCCTCCATGGACTGGGCTGGGTCATAAACACACCGGTCACGTGACTCCTGCCAGTGAAATTTTTCAAAATGGCCACAGAGCGCCCTCTGCTGGCTTTAGGGGGAAAAGACGGGGCGCTGCTTTTATGCTTAATAATCCAGGTGTAGCATCCCAGAAAAGTTGAATCCGTTCATCCGTGCGTGTGCGCGCGCGTGTGCGTGCGTGTGCGTGCGTGAGACATTCTGCGTACAACTCGCTGTTTTGTGTGCTCTTCTTTGCAGAAAGGGTTCACCCCCCTGCATGTGGCCTCTAAGTACGGCAGCCTGGATGTGGCCAAACTTCTGCTGCAGCGCCGGGCTCCCCCCGATGCGGCTGGGAAGGTAAGCATCCCCAACAGCTGTGTAGCGAAACTGTTCAAAAACGTTTCTATAAAAAACCAGCTCGATACTGCTAAAGTAAACGTTCACGAGGCGACATTTACTCATTTTAGTCCAGCCAGTACACATTGTTACGCCTGCTCATTTAAAAAGTTTGTTGCTGTGTTTTGCATTGAGGTAATGTTCACTAGAAGAGCTCCGGTAAGCACTGGTTTAATTAAATAAGCTCCTCCTGTGTTTATTAACTGCTGCTACTCCACGAGGAAACGATAACCCGATTCGTGTTTCCAACAACGTTCCTCTCTTTTCTTTGGACATGTTCTTCTTCTCCTCATAATAAGGACCCGCCCAGTGATCCTCCCAGCTCTTGCTCTCTACTACTCTAATTCATTTTAACCCGCCATTTTGTCTCCCCTTAACAATTCTCATCATGGTGTGCTTCGTAAGGACTGGTTTGATAGACGGCTTATTCTGCTAACGGCTGTTTAATCCGTGTGCACTCGCCATCCATCCCTCACAGAACGGCCTCACCCCGCTCCATGTCGCAGCGCATTATGATAATCAGAAGGTGGCGCTCCTGCTTTTGGACAAAGGAGCGTCCCCCCACACCATGGCCAAGGTGAGGGCCTCTAAGTGGCTCATGTAGAAAAACTCCTGTCTCTTTCGGGAGATGAAGGAGAATTGATTTCCAGGTGGAGGATGTGCTGAAGAGTGTGTGTGTGGTGGTGGTGGTGGTGGGGGTGCTGTATGTTTGTGTATACATTTTGAGAACATGTTTGCCACTTGGTATATGTGCACACACACACATGCTGCCATCGCACTGACTGCATAAACAGCCAGTCCCATCACCTTGTGACGATGACAGCCCTCTCCCCTGCCCTCCCGCCTCCCGCCTCCCGCCCTTGCCTTCCCCTTGCCCTCCGTTGATCTGTCAGAATGGCTACACCCCTCTCCACATCGCGGCGAAGAAGAACCAGACGGAGATCGCCACGGTGCTGCTGCAGTACGGCGCCGAGACCAACGTCCTGACCAAACAGGGCGTGACCCCGCTCCACATGACCTCTCAGGAGGGCCACGCTGACATGGCCGCCCTGCTGCTGAGCAAAGGAGCTCAGGTCAACATCCCCACCAAGGTAGGGGGGGGCGTGCTTTTTAAGACCTGCCTACATTTGTGTTTTGGGTGGCCTTGCAAGGGAAGAGAAGCAATTTGGGGTGGGGACTATCTTGCTCAGGTCTTAGTTGTCGCTGGTGTCTTCTGCAATAGAGCTGACATGGGGACGCTTCAGATCTTGTTCAAATGTGAGGTAGGGGGCGCTTTGAATCTATTTATGGGAGATGTTGCTGTGCACATCTGAGAACTTTTAACTCGCTACACTTGACAACCATGACTGCCCGGCTTTGTGCATCACATTAGAGGTGGGGTTAATTACACACACACACACACACACACATACACACACACACACATGCAGTAAGGAATCATGCTGCTGTCCATCAACTCACGCAGGGCAGATGAGGCAGACTGTTTTTTCTTTTTGATGCTCTCGCCTCCTCAGCTTCTGTCAAGGGGGCGGGTAAATGTAGAGAGAAAACACCCAGTCTGCCTGCTATAGAAGGTCTTGAAAAGTGACACTACACAAAAACACAAATCTCTGCACATAACTGTTCAGACGACGTCTTGAGACGCCAGCTGTCCCGGTGTCTCAGCCCTCCCGGATGTCTCCTGATCACGCCATGCTAGTCAAAAAGCCCTGTCTGCATGTCTCGTCTTTGAGACTGAAGCCAGACAAACTGGAAGGTGTCCGTGTTGGGGGGTCCGTAGCTGTGTCTCCTCTGAACGGTCACTGTGTGTTTTGTGTGTCAGAGCGGCCTGACCTCCATCCACCTGGCGGCCCAGGAAGACCGGGTGGCTGTAGCTGAGATCTTGGCCAGAAACGGAGCGAATCTGAACCAGCAGACTAAAGTATGTGCAATACCACCTTCATCATCATCATCATCTTTGGATCATATCCTTCCAAACAATCCTCATCCTGAGTCCACGTTGTGTGTCCCCCCCCCCCCCCCCAGTAATATTCAGGGTGGACGTTTCTAAATGATGAATTGTTGTCTTACAGTTGGGCTACACCCCGCTGATCGTAGCGTGTCACTATGGGAACGCCAAGATGGTCAACTTCCTGTTACAGAATGGAGCTAGCGTCAATGGCAAGACCAAGGTACTAACACCCGAGTGAGATACTCAGGCCACATTTACACGTTAATGACTGAAGCCGTATCCCAGATGTGTGTGTGTAATATGCTACATAGAGTGATGGACTGATGGAGTAGAACTGCTGCGTTGGTATGGGAGGTGCAAGATTCCTGATCTTCGCCGATGATTTCTGTTCTGTGTCACATATATTTGTCGTTGCATTTGCATATTTTTCTACTTGTTCTTTTCCAGAATGGATACACTTCTCTTCATCAGGCGGCACAGCAAGGCAACACACACATCATCAACGTGCTGCTGCAGCACGGTGCCAAGCCCAACGCCATCACTGTGGTGAGCAAAGACACAAAATGCCTGTCGTCCCAAGGAAACAAACCTACACACACGCACGCACGCACACACATAAATGCATTCTTTGGGCGTCCAGGTAGCACGGCGGCCTATTCCGTTGCCTACCAACACGGGGATCGCCGGTTCGAATCCCCGTGTTGCCTCCGGCTTGGCCGGGCGTCCCTACAGACACAGTTGTCCGTGTCTGCGGGTGGGAAGCCGGATGTGGGTTTGTGTCCTGGTCGCTGCGCTAGCGCCTCCTCTGGCCAGTCAGGGCGCCTGTTCGGGGGGTGGGG
Source organism: Lampris incognitus (assembly GCF_029633865.1). Lineage (NCBI taxonomy): Eukaryota > Metazoa > Chordata > Actinopteri > Lampriformes > Lampridae > Lampris > Lampris incognitus. The sequence goes on from NC_079230.1 coordinate 29,376,291, forward strand.
ATTGGGGGGGATAGCGTGATCCTCCCACGCGCTACGTCCCCCTGGTGAAACTCCTCACTGTCAGGTGAGAAGAAGCGGCTGGCGACTCCACATGTATGGGAGGAGGCATGTGGTAGTCTGCAGCCCTCCCCGGATCGGCAGAGGGGGCGGAGCAGAGACTGGACAATGTAATTGGCTGGATATAATTGGGGAGAAAAATCCCCAAAAATAAATAAATGCGCCCTTTCTACATCTCCGTCTCTTTCTCTGTGAATGCTCACTGTGTGTGTGTGTGTGTGTACTCTCCTCCAGAATGGCAACACTGCGTTGGCCATCGCTCGACGACTCGGCTACATCTCAGTGGTGGACACGCTGAGGGTCGTCACCGAGGAGATCATCACCACCACAACGGTAGGACGCATGGACACGTCCTCCTTGCCGAGCGTCGGATCTACTTGTTGTTGTCTCAGCATGTGTCCAGCACCTCCAAACGCTTTCAACTCAGTGTGCCGTCTCCACCCTTCTTTTCTTGGTGCTTTAGACGGTGACGGAGAAGCACAAGCTGAACGTGCCAGAGACCATGACTGAAGTGTTGGATGTCTCGGATGAGGAAGGTGAGTCGTGTTTGACACAAGAGCCAGCCACCGTTACCGCCATCCACACGCTCCGGCCCCCTCCGCCCGCGGCCTCCGGACTATGTGTCCACGTGCCGTCAAGGAAGCAGCTACACCCAACTGTATTGACCACTCTATGTATGTTCGCTTATTTGGAGGCTCGACACAAATCAGTGTAGTTAGACCCTGTTCCACTTCACCCCCCCTCCCCCCCGAACCACTGAGCGGTTGGGGGTTGCAAACCACATATTGTGCAACCAGTTTTGTGGCCTATTAGGGTGCTCAGCCTCGGATTCAGTTTGACACGTCCCTGTGAGCGGCTCCACGGCTTGAGGCGACTCTTGCAGGTCTTTCTTGTGGCGTTCTAGAGCTAGTGAGTGATGATGCTGTCCACCCACAGCGTTGAAGCCCGGTGAGGAGGACGTCATGTCGGACGACTCCACTGACACTGAAGGTATTCAGCAGACCAGCCCTGGGCTGTGTGTGAGGACTTGCTGTGCTGGATTAACCCACGTGGACTGCTGTGGCGTGCGTCACAGACACATTTGTATCATTCCTAGCTCTAAGTTTAGAAGTTCATGTTACAAAGTGCATGATATTTACATACAAATTAAGAAAAGTGGGGCGTCCGGGTGGCGTAGCGGTCTATTCCGTTGCCTGCCAACACGGGGATCACCAGTTCGAATCCCCCGTGTTACTGGCTTGGTCAGGCATCCCTACAGATACAATTGGCCGGATGTGGGTATATGTCCTGGTCGCTGCACTAGCGCCTCCTCTGGTCGGTCGTGGGGGCCTATTTGGGGGGAATAGCCTGATCCTCCCCCACGCTACGTCCCCCTGGTGAAACTCCTCACTGTCAGGTGAAAGGAAGCAGCTGGCGACTCCACATGTATGGGAGGAGGCATGGGGTAGTCTGCAGCCCTCCCCGGATCGGCAGAGGGGCCGGAGCAGCGACCCGGACTGCTCGGAAGAGTGGGGTGATTGGCTGGATACAACTGGGGAGAAAAGGGGGGAGGAGCCTAAAAAGAGAAAAGCAAGTAATTGCTGTTCAAAGCGTTAATATGTTTTGAGGGTAAGGAAATGAGAAGACTGAATTTGGTGTGCAGCACGTTAGAAAAGTAGATCTGCCACATAGCATTTAAACACACACTTTGCTAATGTACATACGAGTGCAAATATTAATATTATTTTACCATTGCATGAGCTCATCCACAAATATGATCCAAAAATGTTGTTTTTTTTTTTTAATCTTTCATGTGTAGCAGTAAAAACAATGGCCTTGGGTCAGAACCAGAGACACATCTGAAGATGTGTGTTTCCTCGGCGAAGATGCTCAGAGGGTGTTTTCACAGTGTCGCTAAGTTCTCTGGAAGAGTTTGCCCAGAGTTCTGCAGCGTCAGGCCTTATTCCTTCTCCTGCCAGGATAGGGAGGTTTAGGACGGGAAAGGCTGGAACAGACATGAGACACGTGGAACGTAAAGAAACGCAACACAGCTCCCAGACTGCACCCACTTAGTGTGCAGTATTCTAGTGGTTATTTTTGTCGGCATTGCACTGCAGCTTTTGTTTTTACATAGTGTTTCTCTAGTCTGCCGACCACTCACGGTGCTTCACAGTGTGCGCCTCACACACACACATTCACACACTGATGGCGGAGGCTGCCGTGCAAGGCGCCAACCTGCCCATCCGGAGCACTTAGGGGGTTCTGGGTCTTGCCCAAGGACACTTTGACACGCTCTCTGCAGGAGCTGGAGATCGAACCAGCGACCTTCCGATCACCAGACGAGGCGCTCCACCTCCTGAGCCATGCCGCCCCTACAGTATCGCAGTGTGTTTGCAAAACCCCTAGTTCATTTGTGTAACCCCACCCAAAGTCATCATTTTTATGGAATCACACTTGTGTATTTCCAGCAGTAGTGACTGCGTCATGGTAAAATGACTGCCTTTATACTGTGTTTTTGTAGTCTGCCAACCACTCAGAGCACATTCACACACACATCCACACACATTCACACACACATTCACACACACATTCACACACACATTCACACACTGATGGCGGAGGCTGCCGTGCAAGGCGCCAACCTGCCCATCAGGAGCGCTTAGGGGGTTCTGTGTCTTGCCCAAGGACACTTTGACACGCTCTCTGGAGGAGCTGGAGATCGAACCAGCGACCTTTCGATGACCAGACGAGCCTCTGTACCTCCTGAGCGGCTAACTTTGCGACGCGTTTGTGAGAGTAAAATTACACAACATGGCAAACGTTCCAGAACTGGTGCCGAGCCGTCCCGCTGCTGCAGCGCGTTCGAGTCCTTACAGTCTGGGAGTCAAGACGGACATTTTGGTGGAACTTGTTGCAGATAAACTGGAAATGACTAGAACTTTATATAAGAAAATCCTCTTAACCATACTAGTCACTGTAGTGAATGTCCTGACTTTGCGGTTGAGTTGAACTAAAAGGTGTCAGTCACTCATTTCTGTTACAGACTTTGCCTGACCCCGGTTATGTGCTGGTGTGCTGACTCTTTTAACACTCTTCCCTTCCAGCCAGCCTGTATGCTACTGGCACCAGAACTTCACTATCTAACTACAGTATGTGTCTCTCGCCCCGCCCATCATGCTGGCCTAGCGTCAAGCTTCGTCACACCTGGGGCAAAGTCACGCTGCATACCCGGGAACGCCTATCTGAATCCCCCCCCCCCCCGAATGCAGTCGATGGGTTTGCTAACTTAAGTCCATTTTGAAGCGAACAGGCTCAGCCCCAAGAAACGACCTGAAGGGATTCAGATCGTTTTTGGCTTAAAATGGATTTGAGGGTTTGAGTATTTTGGCCCAGGTTTGCTTGCAGCCAGTAGTGGTGCTGCCTCCTGCTGGACAGTAGTGGTAACAGCAGTAGAGCTTCTTTTTTTTTAAGCTCTATGGCGCATACACTTTAATATGCATATAAAGCCATGGAGTCTGCTAACAAATGTCTATTCCGTTGCCTACCAACAAGGGGATCGCCGGTTCGAATCCCCATGTTACCTACAGACACAATTGGCCGTGTCTGCGGGTGGGAAGCCGGACGTGGGTATGTGTCCTGGTCGCTGCACTAGCGCCTCCTCTGGTCGGTTGGCGCGCCTGTTCGGAGGGGGAGGGGGAACTGGGGGGGGGGGTAGCGTGATCCTCCCACGCGCTGCGTCCCCCTGGTGAAACTCCTCACGGTCAGGTGAAAAGAAGCGGCTGGCGACTCCACATGTATGGGAGGAGGCATGTGGTAGTCTGCGGCCCTCCCCGGATCGGCAGAGGGGGCGGAGCAGCGACCGGGGTGGCTCGGAGAGTGGGGGGTAATTGGCCGAGTGCAATTGTGGAGAAAAGGAGGGGGAAGGGGGGGAGAAAGCCAAGCAACAAACAAACATGCGTCCATCACATGTTCAAGAGGGAGGTGTTTGTATGGGAGAGAAAGCGTGACCATATGCTACCAACAGCCGCTATGCGTAGACTAGCTATGAAGCGAATAAACCCCCCCCGCCCCCCCCATGTGGAAAACCCAATTCACCTCCCTCTGTTTGCTGTCCTGAGGTGATGACACGATGACCGGGGATGGAGGGGAGTATCTGAGGGCCGAGGACCTGAGGGAGCTGGGAGACGACTCTCTGCCGGGACAGTACCTGGATGGAATGAACTACCTCCGCTTCAGCCTGGAGGGGGCGCGCACCGACAGGTGAATCAAACACGCCCACCTAACTAACACTGTGTGTGTGTGTGTGTGTGTGTGTGTGTGTGTGTGTGTGTGTGTGTGTGTGTGTGTGTGTGTGTGCGCCCCCTGCAGCAACACCTGCTCATATCCCATTGTTTGTTCTCTGTCTCCCCTGTCATGCCTCCATAGTCGAATGCAAAGGTAGGTGCAGAAGCTGGCTCGGTACACGACCTCTTTAAGTGCCCCGACACCGCCCCGGTCGGGGGTAAAGGCCCACTGTGCCGAGCCAAGTGAGTCCGCTCGTTTAACGGCCTGGATTCACTTGGTCCAGCCGGGGCCAGCTGGACGCGTTTCTCTGCAAGTCCTGTGTTGTGTCCAGGGTAGGGCTGTAGTGAACAGTTTTTGTGTTAGCGTACATGATACGTATATTTTACAATGTGCTGCCCTTCTCACACAGATGCTCACCACCTACCCTGCTGGGATGACACACCGGCTGTTTTGCTTTGCCACTTTCCTTTTTTTTTCTCCCCCCCTCAGCATTTTTTTTTTGTGAATTTCAAGGTTTTTTTTTGTTTTTTTTTGTTTTTTTGCCCCGGCTTTTTTTAAATTTCATAACCCTGCTATGATCTGTGTGATGTCCATGACCACATCCATAAGCGTCACACCTCCACTCTGCTCTCTCTCTCTTTCTCTGTCGCTTTCTTACCTCTCCCTCTCTCTCCTCTACCTCTCTCTTGCTCTCTCTCCTACTCCCTCTCTCTCTCTGTCGCTTTCTTACCTCTCTCTCTCTCTTCTACCTCTCTCTTGCTCTCTCTCCTATCCCCCCTCTCTCTCGTTCTCTCCTCTACCTCTTGCTCTCTCTCTGTCTCTCCCCCCCTCTCTCTTTCTCTCCTACCTGTCTCTCTCTCCTCTACCTCTCTCTCCCTCTCTCTCCTACCCCCTCTCTCTCTCTGTCTCGCTCTCTCTTTCTCTCTCCCTCTCTCTCCTACCGCTCTCTCCAACCCCTTCTGTCACTGTCTCTCTCTGTCTCGCTCTCTCTCTCCTACCTCTCCCTGTCTCTCCTACCTCTCCCTCTCTCTCCTACCGCTCTCTCTCTCTCCTACCTCTCCCTGTCTCTCCTACCTCTCCCTCTCTCTCCTACCTCTCTCTCTCTCCTACCTCTCTCTCTCTCTCCTACCTCTCTCTCTCTCTCCTACCTCTCTCTCTCCTACCTCTCTCTCTCCTACCTCTCTCTCTCTCTCCTACCTCTCTCTCTCTCTCCTACCTCTCTCTCTCTCCTACCTCTCTCTCTCTCTCCTACCTCTCTCTCTCTCCTACCTCTCCCTCTCTCTCCTACCTCTCTCTCTCTCTCCTACCTCTCTCTCCTACCTCTCTCTCTCTCCTACCTCTCTCTCTCTCTCCTACCTCTCTCTCCTACCTCTCTCTCCTACCTCTCTCTCTCTCCTACCTCTCTCTCTCTCTCCTACCTCTCTCTCCTACCTCTCTCTCTCTCTCCTACCTCTCTCTCTCTCTCCTACCTCTCTCTCTCTCTCCTACCTCTCCCTCTCTCTCCTACCTCTCTCTCTCTGTCCTACCTCTCTCTCTCTCTCCTACCTCTCTCTCTCTCCTACCTCTCTCTCTCTCCTACCTCTCCCTCTCTCTCCTACCTCTCTCTCTCTCTCCTACCTCTCCCTCTCTCTCCTACCTCTCCCTCTCTCTCCTACCTCTCTCTCTCTCTCTCTCCTACCTCTCCCTCTCTCTCCTACCTCTCTCTCTCCTACCTCTCTCTCTCTCTCCTACCTCTCCCTCTCTCTCCTACCTCTCCCTGTCTCTCCTACCTCTCCCTCTCTCTCCTACCGCTCTCTCTCTCTCCTACCTCTCCCTGTCTCTCCTACCTCTCCCTCTCTCTCCTACCGCTCTCTCTCTCTCCTACCTCTCCCTCTCTCTCCTACCGCTCTCTCTCTCTCCTACCTCTCCCTCTCTCTCTCCTACCTCTCCCTCTCTCTCCTACCTCTCCCTCTCCTACCTCTCTCTCTCTCTCTCCTACCTCTCCCTCTCTCTCCTACCTCTCTCTCTCTCTCCTACCTCTCCCTCTCTCTCCTACCTCTCTCTCTCCTACCTCTCCCTCTCTCTCCTACCTCTCTCTCTCTCTCCTACCTCTCTCTCTCTCTCCTACCTCTCCCTCTCTCTCCTACCTCTCTCTCTCTCTCCTACCTCTCTCTCTCTCTCTCTCTCTCTCAGTTCGGACAGGTCCTTTACCCCCACCCACCACGGCTACTATTCCCCTAAACATGATGACATGATGGAGGAGATTCTCATTAGCCACCAGGTACAGTTATGAGACCCTGATTTCCTCCCTCTGTGTACTGTCTTTACGTATATGTCTTTATGTATGTCTTTACATATATGTCTTTATGTATGTCTTTATTTATGTTTTTATATATATCTTTGTGTACTGTCTTTACGTATATGTCTTTATGTATGTCTTTATGTATGTTTTTTATATATATCTTTGTGTACGTCTTTACGTATACGTCTTTATGTATGTCTTTATTTATGTTTTTATATATATCTTTGTGTACGTCTTTACGTATATGTCTTTATGTATGTCTTTATGTATGTTTTTATATATATATCTTTGTGTAAGTCTTTATGTATATGTCTTTATGTATGTCTTTATGTATGTTTTTTATATATATATCTTTGTGTAAGTCTTTATGTATATGTCTTTATGTATGTCTTTATGTATGTTTTTATATATATATCTTTGTGTACGTCTTTACGTATATGTCTTTACTCAGCCAAAACCAGTGGAAGTCTGAGGTTCTAACACAGCATCAGGGGGTTTTTTGATTTCAGTGCGTTTAGTTTCTTGTAGCGTTTTAACATGTAGCTGCTTTTTTCTCTACTAGGTGTCTTCGCTTTCCAGAGAAAACGAGAAGGACTCGTACCGGCTGAGCTGGGGCACAGAGAACCTGGACAACGTGGCTCTGTCCTCCAGTCCCATTCACTCTGGGTAGGTACCGCCTGCGTGGTGGACAGACGCGCGATGCTTTAAAACGGTAGGACGCCAACACACCTCTTGGACTTCGCTTTATCTCTTCTACACACCCGACATAACATGTCTTGCACCGTTAGGAGCTCTAATTAGTTAATCGAACACGCCGGTGTATGAGCATGGGGCTGCAAATTATGTCCATGAATATGTATTTGTTTCAGTTAGCCCCGTCTCATCCAGGCACTTGTGGCGGAGCCCTCGATAGCTTCCAAGTAGTTAATTATACCCCGGCTTATGATCAGCTCGCTGGTTAATTAGCCTCCTTTTGTTGACGTTTCCTCCACAAGGCTGCCTCCTCGGCGTCCTGTCTGTGACATGGCAGTTGTCGGTGGAGATACGCGGGGGCCCGGACGCCTCGCTGGATTAGGCCACGTTGCAAATTTTAGCATGCTATTATTTTGTGGCAGAACATGACCTCGTGTAATCCCGCTTTAATCCTCATCGTTTGAGTAGCTGTATGCATAAATAAAAGAATGAAATGTGCAGTGAGTGGGTTAATACTTAATTTCCGGACTCCGGCTGTGGGCGGGTTGGGGATGTTGACGTGTAGGATGTCATGGCAGGCATTTAGATGTATGGTGGCTGCGTAGCGGGAGAAGTTAAGTCTTTGTCAGTGCGGTATATTGACAACGCTTTCTCATCCCACTGTTTTCATACGTGGACACACAAGGTGCCCTTCGGCGTCTGTATCGAGACATGGCAGGCATTCGTTAGACTCCAGCGATGAGCTTTTTGCCTGATATATTAATATTAATGACATACAGGCAAATGTGCTCAGACTTGACAGGAGGTCCTCTGCAAAGCCCTTCTTATAATGTATTCACATTTTCGTATTCTGCACTTCTGAAACTTGCTGTGATGTTTTCTCTGACGCTAAATTGCCCCTGTTTACTTCTATCTCTCTCTTCCTGTGAAATGGGGTTGGCGTTTTTAGCCGTTCCTCTCCGTGCCTTGATCATGGAGACCACAGCAGGTGACCCACTGCACCTCGACTTCACCGTTGTCCTCTTCCTCCTCCTCCTCTTCATCTTCACCATGCTCTTCCTCCCCTCACAGTGTGCTCTCCTGGCGGGGAGATGTTTGTGTATGCCCGTGTCCTTCACCTACTCTGCCTCCTACCTTTCTCTCAGGGGTCCACCAGCTCAGCTACATGCTGGGACAGTTTATCTGGCTTCTGCCTACAACTTTACTGAAAGCAGTTGGAAGTGACACGTCACTTCAAGCTGCGACCACAAACTCAAGACAACCTGTTTAAGCTGCAGTGCCACATGATACAGGTCATGTCACGGGCGTCCGGGTAGAGTAGCGGTCTGTTCCGTTGCCTACCAACATGAGGATCGGTGGTTCGAGTCCCCGTGTTACCTCCAGCTTGGTCGGGCGTCCCTACAGACACGATTGGCTGTGTCTGTGGGTGGGAAGCCGGGTGTGGGTGTGTGTCCTGGTCGCTGCACTGGCGCCTCCTCTGGTCAGTCGGGGCGCCTGTTCGGGGGGGAGGGGGAAATGGGGGGAATAGCGTGATCCTCCCACGCGCTACGTCCCCCCTGGCGAAACTCCTCACTGTCAGGTGAAAAGAAGCGGCTGGCGACTCCACGTGTATCACAGAGGAGGCATGTGGTAGTCTGCAGCCCTCCCCGGATCAGCAGAGGGGGTGGAGCAGCGACCGGGACGGCTCAGAGGGGTGATTGGCTAAGTACAATTCAGAGAAAAGGGAGAAAAACCACAAAAAAAGACTACAGGTCATCTCCCCATGTGGACAGATAATGTGACATGGCAAGTTAAGACAAAGGCAAGGAGACCCGAGAGATGCCGTGAGGCACTGAAGGTTAGGGATGGACTCGTTTCACAAAATGTCTTGTAAAAGCATTGCCACTAACAGATATCTCAGGGACACAAATACCACAAATACCAATACCCAAGTATCTTCACCCAATACCCAAGTATCTTCACCCAATACTCAAGTATCTTCACCCAATACTCAAGTATCTTCACCCAATACCCAAGTATCTTCACCCAATACCCAAGTATCTTCACTCAATACTCAAGTATCTTCACCCAATACCCAAGTATCTTCACCCAATACCCAAGTATCTTCACCCAATACCCAAGTATCTTCACCCAATACTCAAGTATCTTCACCCAATACCCAAGTATCTTCACCCAATACTCAAGTATCTTCACCCAAGTGGAAAGGGCAGTCACCTTAAGACTCATCTCCTTGTTTTTCCCTGGAGTGTGAACACATTTCCATCACATTTATCTGTTTTTTTTGAAACACTCGACAAACTACACAAGTTTGTTCTTTGCCATGTTGCACTCGGCCTCTGTGGCATGTTTCGGTGTTGGAGGGCAAACCGGAAGTCACTTTTGTCGTCTAACGATGGTGCTGGCTGTGTTGCTGCATCCATTCACAAGTGTTTTCAAGTCTCTGTGTGGTTTTCTAACCTTGTGTCAAGTGTTTGCTTTACCAAAGCCTCTTCAACGACTTTGTCGTGTTTGTGGCGGTGTGTATTTGCCACTTGCATCCTTGCATGGGCTGTGAACAACGACACGGTTTTTTTTTTTTACCAGTTTGGGCCATTATTCATCAGAAGGTGGGAGTATCTTAGACTCGGGCTGTGGAGTGAGATAGTTTACCACGTTCTGCCTTTGTCTGCGTTTTCACTGCTCTGCTCCTCTCCTACCCCAGCTTCCTGGTTAGCTTCATGGTGGATGCCAGGGGCGGAGCCATGCGTGGTTGCCGCCACAACGGCCTGCGCATCATCATCCCACCCAGGAAGTGCAGCGCACCGACACGGGTGACCTGCCGGCTAGTGAAGAGGCACCGCCTAGCCACCATGCCGCCCATGGTGGAGGGAGAGGGCCTGGCCAGCAGGCTGATCGAGGTGGGGCCTTCAGGAGCCCAGTTTCTCGGGTAAGACCGCGGGGATGGATGGGTGGATAGAGGGAAGAATGGAGGCGTTGGGCGAGAAACAGACAGTAGGAATGGTGATGAGCTTGCAGGAACGCGTTGATGGAGGCAAATGAAAGATTATGGCTGGAAAGGTGGGACAAATCAAGAGTTGATTTGTGAAGACACAAGTATTTCTATCAGTTTCTAGAAATCATGTATTTTTATTGTAGAAATCATGTATTTTTATTGTGCACAACAGGTAATACCATTTAAACTGAAGTTGGTTCATTTTGATTCGATAAAAATAACTTCACAAAACACAAGTCATTCATAATATTAAAGCTACCATAAATTTAGATTTATTAAATGTTAATTATTTCTTACAAAAGCAGATCACTCCGACAGTCTTCATTACAGGTCATATCTTAGCAGTCCTGACTCATATCAAAACTAAATTTGTAAACATTTTTTCCGCCATATAATTCTGCTTTGTAAAATCATTCTTCGGTGAATAAAGGAACCACGAACTGCACTAAGTTGGGAAAAACATAAGATTATTTTGCAGCATATATATTTGTGACACATTATTATTATTATGTGTTGCAAATACCATGTTCTGATTCGCTCGACAGATTTATCGGGTTTTGCTAAATAACAGCAGTGGTGCTGACATAGTGCTTTCTGCTAACAAACATGGACTGCCATGCAGTTTAAATGGGAGATATCAGCTTTTACACCAAAACACATTTTAGTTTGTGAATATAGTCATGTGGAATTACATTACATACAAGATTCCTTTTTTATTTATTATTATTATTATTATTATTATTATTATTATTATTATTCCTCTGTGGCGACCCCTAATGGGAGCAGCCGACTGCAGTAGATTATTATTATTAATATTATTATTATTATTTATCATTGTTTTATTATTTTAAAAAATATGTATTTATATATAGATGCATATATATATATATATATATATATATATACTTATATGACTATATATAATATAATATATTCATTAATAAATATGAATATAAATATATTGATATATATATATATATATATAATATATAACAAAATAATGATTATTATTATTATTAAGCATTACATACAACAGTCAGATGTATTTAATGCGTTCACTGGATTTTATTAGTTTATTATGTAAAAACAATATACTATAATAATTGTTTTTTGTGCAGATGATCTCTTCAAGTGTAACAGTGGACATATTTGATTTGTGTTGAACGTAGATCCTTATTGCAAGAAGAAAAAAGAGGAGAAATGCTTGTGATGGTTGGGATTTTTGTTGACGTGTGACCTCAGGCTTATTCTACTGTTACACTCGGTGTCATTAGAAGTAGCTGTCGACAAATAACCGTCATGTAAATGTAGGGAAAAAAAGAGTGCAGGTGAGCTCCAAGTGAGCTGTGAACACTGGGGAATAGTGACAGGAACAAGGCATGGGGGTCTCAGTGTTGAACCTGTGGGTTTCAGGTGTTCATTTAAAACTGCATTCCCTGTAAGGAGAAGCTGAGAGTTTGCTGCCTTTTGTCATTTTTCAGATTAATTCCCTCTGCCTCTGCCTTTACTAAAACCCTTTGTGTATCTGCTCTCGCTTCTTCCCAGTTTCAGGAATCTTGTTTATCTCCGCTCTTCGGCATGTCACGTTTCCTTTCATAACAGCTGCAGTCCAAACGCATTGTCCCCCACCCACGATGAAATGAGCTACCTCAGTTAACGCTACCACCATTGAAATTGCACCATGATTGATTTGATATGTAACCCAACATCTCCCCCGTACTTGTGTAGCCTCTGCCAGTCTGCTGGCGATGTTTAAAGAATGAGACCTTGCATATGACCGATGTGTGTAATAGCGCCCAGACGGCCTCGGCTGTCGGGTCACACATGACTTTCTGACCTCTTGCACCCCAAACCCACACAGTGTGTGCTCTCTCTCCCTCCACTGCTGCGTACGGACGGTCGGTTGGTTTCACAGTAAACTCCACCTCCCCACCGCTCCACCTCCTCTTAATGAGGGCGAGAGCTTGGTTAGCCGTATCCTACAGCTCGGGCCTCCGGGGACAAAATTCCTTGGGTAGGGAAGAAATCACATCAACAGTAGAGCATATGAAACAATCCATGGATGCTGGAATTGTCACTGTCATTGTGTACCTTCACAGACCATTCCTTTATAATCTTGTGTTTGTCTGGTTGTGGTCTCATGCGCTGTGCTCGCACCTTGCACCCCACACAATTACCGTTAGTGACTGAACCGTAGACCTCACCACTCCATTGCCCCTTCCTCTCTCCGATCCTTCCTTCCCCACCTCACCCTCCCCATCCTTGTGTTTTGCTTGGTGTGTTTCAGTGTTCCCAGTTATCCAAGTGGTCTTGTGTTAATGTGTGTCCTTCCGTGGATGGTGCTCAGTGTAGCATGCTTGCATTAGAAGTGTTTTGTAGCTGGGTTATCATGATCGTGCACGCCGGGTTGGTTTTCAAGTGCGGTGAATGGAAGCCCCACACTCACATGGGCGCACATACATACTGTACAGCACACACTACCTGTCCTCCTCCAAAGATGCACTTGCTCACGCTCCCCACCTTCTACCCATCCAGTCCGGTCATCGTGGAGATCCCCCATTTTGCCGCCCTGCGTGGTAAGGAGCGCGAACTGGTGATTTTGAGGAGCGAGTCGGGGGAAAGCTGGAAGGAGCATCACTGTGAACATACAGAGGAGGAGCTAAACCAGATTCTGAACGGCATGGATGAAGGTCAGCTTCTGATGTCACAGCAGTGCTGATGTGATGTCATCAACACAGGCCATCAGCCTTTCTTAAAGGGAAACAATCACAATTTTCTCTCTCTCTCTATATATATATATATATATATTTGCTGTAGGGATAACACTTCATTAGCAGCCATGATACTGCGCAGTTTTCTGTGTGTCTCTGAAATGCCACCGAAACTGTGCGGGGTTGCCATCTTCACAGGGGCGTTTACTCCAGAAGCTGTTTCTAGACCACCCAAGAATTGTCTGGTACAATTTTTCACGCAAGTTTGATGGCGTTTCAGAAACACACCAGATTGCTCAGTCTTATGACTGAAAAACGTCACACTACATGAACCAAGCAGAACAGGCACAGGACAGAGACATGCTTCAAGTCTGGACCAGTTAACCACTGTGCTCCCTCCCTCCCTCCCTCCCTCCCTCCCTCCCTCCCTCCAGAGCTGGACACGCCAGAGGAGCTGGAGAGGAAGCGCATCTGCCGCATCATCACCAGAGATTTCCCGCAGTACTTTGCTGTGGTGTCTCGCGTTAAGCAGGACAGCAACCTGATCGGTCCAGAGGGGGGCGTCCTGAGCAGCACTGTGGTGACTCAGGTCCAGGCCGTGTTTCCAGAGGGCGCTCTCACCAAGAGGATCAGGGTTGGCCTGCAGGTAACGCACAAACACAAGGCATCGGCTCGAGTCACACTTTAGCTAAATGTTGTAGTTTTATGGGCATCCGGGTAGCACAGCTGTCTGTTCCGTTACCTACCAACACGGGGATTGCCAGTTCGAATCCCCGTGTTACCTCCGGCTTGGTCGGGCGTCCCTACAGACACAATTGGCCGTGTTTGCAGGTGGGATGCCGGATGTGGGTATGTGTCCTGGTTGCTGCACTAGCGCCTCCTCTGGTTGGTCTGGACACCTGTTCGGGAGGGGGAGGGGGGAACTCCATATGTGTCGAAGGAGGCATGTGGTAGTCTGCAGCCCTCCCTGGATCGGCAGAGGGGGTGGAGCAGAGACCGGGACGGCTCGGAAGAGTGGGGCAGTTGGCCAAGTACAATCGGGGAGGAAAAGGGGGGGGGGGATCCGGAAAAAAAACATTCTTTAAGTATTATCTTTCTTATATTGTAGAGGAAGTGAGTGCTGAAGTGTTTGCTTGATATTTGTAAGTCACATACTTTTCATGCCAACTGTCTTATCGTGTCCCAGGCTCAACCTGTGAGTCTGGATGTGGTGAGGAAAATCCTGGGGAACAAGGCCACCTTCAGCCCCATTGTTACCCTGGAGCCCCGCCGCAGGAAGTTCCATAAACCCATCACTATGACCATCCCAATACCCAAGAGCAACTCGGACCCGGTGCTCAATGGCTTCGGAGGGGACACCCCCACCTTACGGCTGCTCTGCAGTATCACAGGTCAGAGAACACTCACATACTCACACATACTGTTAGATGAAGACACAGGTACAGATGACCTTACACGGACACACCGAGAAAAAAATCCATCCACATATTTCAGTGTGAGTTGTGTTTTGGTCCGTTTGCAGGTGGTACTACGCCAGCCCAGTGGGAGGATATCACAGGAACCACTCCCCTGACCTTCATCAACGACTGTGTCTCCTTTACAACCAATGTGTCGGCAAGGTAGGATTGCCTCAATGCAAAATGTTTGTACTTCTGAATTTGACTACATGCAATATTAGTAAAGCTGTGATACTCCAGGCCATTTGACAGCCAAAGTCCACACAAAACAAAACAAAAAATTGGACAATTTCTATTGGTCAAAAGTAGAAAAGGTGTTTCACTGAATTATAATGGCATTTCCTTTTTTATGTAAGAAAAACATATTTCTATCCAATCGAAAATTAAATGATGAAGCAGTTACAGTTATTACTTGGCCAAACGAATTAGCGAGGCTGATAATCTGGCTTGCCAGTTAAATCCTGCAGAAGTGAGAACTTGGTGTGTGAACATCCAGTTGGACGTTGCACAGGTTTTTGACTGGCTGGACAGGCTAAATCCAGTGACAAATGTGTGCTGCACTGGAGATTGGTGTCGCTATAAAAACTCAGAATCAAAACGTATTAAAATACAACAGGTAACACACAAAGAAATGGTTTAGACATACTACAAGGTATTTGAGTTGGTGGGCCAGTAGGGGGCAGTCTTCCCTCTGGTCCTAATAAAAACAACAAATATCAAATCCCAGTGCCCCAGGGCAGTGACGGGGACACTGTGCTGTAGGAGACGCCGTCCTTCAGACGAGACGTTAAACCGAGGTCCTGACTCACTGCGGTCATTAAAGACCCCGTGGCACTTATCACAAAGAGTAGGGGGTCCCCTGGTGTCCTGCCAACATTCCCAACGTGGCTCTCTCCAGCTGGCCACCTAACCCCCCCCCCCCCCCGTGTGACTGGCTCCATGAGTCCTCCCTCTCCACCTCAAGCTGATGTGTGGTGAGTGTTCTGGTGCAACATGGCTGCCGTGCATCACCCAGGTGGTGCTGCACACTGGTGGTGGTTGAGGTGAGTTACCCCCTTCAATGTGGAGCGCTTTGAGTGTCTAGATAAAGCGCTATATACATGTAATCCATTATTATTATTATTATTGGTGTTGTTGTTGTTGTTGTTATCTTATTTGGCAACCAAAGAACTACATAACAACAAACTCTTAGTCATAAGAGCACACGTGTCCCTTAAGATAGTAAATGAACCGCTGATCCTATCAGGTTGCATGATGGTAGAGTTGTTTCTTTTCAGTTGGCATGGCAACTATTGCAGCATCATGTCATTTCAACCTTTTTCTCTTGCCTTTTTTTCTCGCCGATTATACTTAGCCAATTACTCCACTCTTCTGAGCCGTCCCGGTCTCTGCTCCACCCCCTCTGTCAATCCGGGGAGGGTTGCAGACTACCACATGCCTCCTCCCATACATGTGGAGTCGCCAGCTGCTTCTTTTCACCTGACAGTGAGGAGTTTCACCAGGAGGACGTAGTGCCTGGGAGGATCACGCTATTCCCCCCAGTTCCCCCTCCCCTCTGGACAGGTGCCCTGACCGACCAGGGGAGGCGCTAGTGCAGCGACCAGGACACATACCCACATCTGGCTACCCACCCGCAGACACAGCCAATTGTGTCGTAGGGACGCCCGACCAAGCCGGAGGTAACACGGGGTTTCAAACCGGCGATCCTTGTGTTGGTAGGCAACGGAATGGACCACTATGCCACCCCCGGACACCCTGTCATTTCTATCCTACACAGTGAACAAAATGCCATATATATATATATATATTTATGGCTCTTAGGGTAGGAAGATTTTCTTTGGAAAGAATATGCAAAGTGATTCATTTATATTTGTACGGTCACTGACGATGGTCTTTTATTTCTTATCACTGGGACTGCAAATGAAATTCTGACCTCACCTGCGTTCACCAATCCTATCTATCCAACAGGTTCTGGCTGATAGACTGCCGGCAGGTCCAGGAGTCTGTCAACTTCTCCACTCAGGTGTACCGGGAGATCATCTGTGTCCCCTACATGGCCAAGTTTGTCATCTTTGCCAAGACCCATGACCCCATCGAGGCGCGCCTACGTTGCTTCTGCATGACGGACGACAAAATAGACAAGACACTGGAGCAGCAGGAAAACTTCATGGAGGTGGCCCGCAGCCGAGACGTAGAGGTGAGGAGCCAGGGGAGGGAGGGAATGACAGAGGAGTGGAGAGAGAGGGGGGGGGGGGATGCAGGGCTAGATGATCCGGAGGGGACAGCAGAGGAACTTTTCTATGGAGGCAAACAGCGAGCAACAAAATGATTTATGTATATAAGGGAAGGAAAAACAGAAATGGAGTGACTGTATCCGTTGTATCTGGGTATTTCCTATGCGAGTATCTGTTTTAATACCTGCCTTTCATTATTTCCCAGGTTTTGGAAGGTAAACCTATCTATGCAGACTGCTTTGGCAACCTGGTACCGCTCACTAAGAGTGGCCAGCATCATCTCTTCAGCTTCTATGCCTTTAAGGAGAACAGACTCGCGCTCTTCATCAAAGTGAGCAGTATGACTTGTTTATAAAGGACTGAGCGATTTGGTCATTTTATTTTGAGGGTAGGTATTGATTGGTTTTCTGACTAATTGCTGGGCTCTTCTGCTGTTGTAGATAAGAGACAACACTCAGGAGCCATGTGGCCGACTGTCCTTTTTGAAAGAACCCAGGAATTACAGGTCGCTGACCCAAAATGCCATATGCAACCTAAACATTACTCTGCCATCATACTCCAAGGTAAGGACACTTGTATGTACTTTATTCCGCAACAATACTTAACTTCTGAGTTCTTCCTGTAAGTATGAAATCTTGAAATTTGCAAAATTTTAACAAATGAGTCCAAAATTGTTTAACGGGTTATTCTAAGTTGCCCGTCTAATCACTTTATAACGCTAGTCCCAATGTGACCAGAACTCCTCTCAGATATTTACGACTGAAAACTCCTGTTCTTTCATCAATTTTTGAAATCTGATCCATTAACTTGTGCCGTTTATACGAGCAGCCAGCACTACCACTGAGAAGTCCTGGTTGCTGCTTTACTTCAGGAATTCCCCTTTCTGCTACGATCTCAACAATGTTTCTCTGACCTTCCCTGAAATCATACCGACTGTCTCTCTTACACGCTGTGATAACAATGCTTCCCCCCCCCCCGGTGTTCTGCTCTCCCGTGATTCTGTCCTGTGTGTTGTCTCTGTCTGTGCGTCTTCCCGTCTCTGCTTCCTGCTGCTTCTTGCTCCCCCAAAGGACTCTGACTCAGACCAAGAGCAAGAAGAAGAGGTAACAGCAGCCTTTGCTCCCCGTCCCTCCCCAACTAACTAGCTTTGCCGTCGTGTCCTGTTCACCGTTAGTCGCCACACAAGGTCCACACGCAGCAGCTTTTAGCAGTCAAACATCACTCGTAGTCCAGATGTGTTGTAGCGTAGTGTCAGCCGGAGCATGCGTTTTAGCCGTTTCTTGTGTGTCTTTGACGTTAAATCCTGAAATATGTCCAGTTATTGTTTTGTATATCACATGTGCAATGAATTTAAAATGAGAATAATTGTATTTTCTTTATTGTTTTTACAGTCCAGCAGTGTGCTTGAGAAATGTAAGACATAGCTTCTTTTTTTAAAAATTCCTTGGCTTTTTTTTTAGTAAATAACACTTAAATACTCACTTTTCTATGAACATTTACTTAACTTATTTGCACTTAAAAAAGATAATATTAGAATGTAGTTCATATTACATTCTTCCATTATATTGTAATGAGCTGTTGTTGTATGTGCTAATACTAATGTGTGAGTCTAATACTGTGGAGAGTGTACCGAGGAATACCTCAGCTAATATACTAAAACACCCAGCTCCATCCTCACTAGCTCAGCTGTAGACAATGTGCTTCTTTTTCAAAGCCCTTTAAGTTCCCCATTTTTGTCTTGTCACAAAAACACAATGGCACAAACTCCATACCCCTAATTTAACATGTTTTGCCACATGGCTCAACTTCATCACTTTTTGTTTTCCATATTTTTATTTCATACCTGCTGCATCGTCTTCATTTTCACTCGCTAAACGTGTGCACGTCACTCCTCCTTTTGAAATTGGATGCAAGGAGAAGAGAAACTCAGCGCCATCCACATATGCACATTAAAAAAAATGTCATACTGTGGTGATGTTTATGTGACAATGAACTACTCCTCCTGGTCACCGTAGTAACCCAGTGCCAAACCACTCTATCCCACTGCCTCACCTCTGCTAGATCATTTATCCCACTGCCTCACCTCTACTAGATCCTTTATCCCACCGCCTCACCTCTACTAGATCCTTTATCCCACGGCCTCACCTCTACTAGATCCTTTATCCCACCGCCTCACCTCTACTAGATCCTTTATCTCACTGCCTGATCTCTACTGGATCCTTTATCCCACCGCCTCACCTCTACTAGATGCTTTCACCTCTACTAGAGCCATTAACCCACTGCCTCACCTCTACTAGATCCTTTATCCCACCACCTCACCTCTACTATATCCCTTATCTCACCGCCTCACCTCTACTAGATCCTTTATCCCACTTCCTCACCTCTACTAGATCCTTTATCCCACTACCTCACCTCTACTAGATCCTTTATCCCACTTCCTCACCTCTACTAGATCCTTTATCCCACTACCTCACCTCTACTAGATCCCTCATCTCACCGCCTCACATCTACTAGATCCTTTATCCCACTGCCTCACCTCTACTAGATCCTTTATCCCACCGCCTCACCTCTACTAGATCCCTTATCCCACCACCTCACCTCTACTAGATCCTTTATCCCACTGCCTCACCTTTACTAGATCCTTTATCCCACTTCCTCACCTCTACTACATCCTTTATCCCACTGCCTCACCTCTACTAGATCCGTCCCTTTCTACCATATTTGCCTTGTCCATGTTGTGATACCCCCTTGGCTCCTGGAAAATCAAAGCAAAATTGGTTGAGTTCAGCCCCTAGATGAACTTGAAATCATAAATTAAATTGAATACTTTGCACTATATTCCAAAAGCATAGTACATACATGAAAGTACTTGTACAGGTTAAGATTTCATGTATGTGTATTGGTAAGAATGACCATATGCAGAATGTAGATGCAATCAGTATGTTATTGCTGAATTAGTTGCATTAACATTCGTTTAGCAGTCTAAAAGGATCAAAATCTCACCACAGTGATAAATTCTAATATTTATCAATGAGAAACTCATGATCAACACAGGTTCCATTCGCAGGTTTTAGTTACATTTCAAACACTTAACTCAGTCCATTCACTTTTCGCCACTAACTGTTCAGTAACAGTTCCCTTTGCTTTGCACGGAAATAACTTGCCTTACATTAACAGTGTATGAGTGTGTTTGTGTGTCTGTTTGTTTTTAGTTTTTTAGTGTATTGCGTTTTGAGAGTTCCTTGCATTTGAATTTGTGTACCGTGATTTTGGTGTTTCCCCTCAATTATTTGGGTATGGTTTTGTACTCTGTGCTACCTGTGTTATGATTTCAGTTCTCTTTGGTTCTATAATTTTAATCCGGTTTAAGACATAAAGGTAAAAAGAATAAAAAAGCTGTGATTTTTTTTTTTTTTTTTTTTTGCAGATATACAAATAAGAATTTATTTCCTGGAGTTATTTTACCTTTTTTGCTGATTAAGAATGAAGCATTCTGAAGTAAATTGAGTGCTTTGTTTAGCATGATAAAGCACAGCTTCTCAATTTAACCGTATCTAAGTTTTTGTCACTGGCTTTCAATGAAAAGAGACATCTAGAGTTCTTAGTTATTTTCAAATTCTTTCTTCCATTTAATTTGATAGACATAAGTCAAACATCTGAGCAATTTTGAGATGTCTTGATGTTTCTATTTCTTTTTTTCTGTCCCTTTTTCCTTGTCTTTTGTTGGTTTGTTGATGTCCACTATTTTCATAGCTGGCTTATTAGAGTTGTTTTCTTATATAATTTAGTACTGTTCTTGCTTTTTGTCTTGTGTGTGTGGGTGTGCTGAGTCAGTGTACAAGCAAGTTATTTCCTGCTCATAGCCCTTCCATTCATATTGTTTAGTTGGCTTTTTGCTTTGCCCCAGAAATATTAGACACTAGCAACATGATTTTCCTGATTCCCGGATGTAGTGTCCATTGTGAGCCTGTTCTATGATCCCTGACAGTTTGCTCCAATCGTGTCCTGACCAGATTCTCCAATGTCTATCTCCTTTCATTTCAATTTTTGATTTTCTTTACTCCTTACTTGTGTTTCTTCCGTACGGAAGATGAAGAGATGACAACAGCAGTCCTGAAATCAGAGTTGATTCGAGAGCCAGACCTTCTCTCCGATGTGTCAGAGATGAAACAAGACTTGCTCAAAATGACTGCAATCTTGACTGCAGACCCAACAGAGAAATCCACTTCCTTGGGAGGGGGCAGTCTAGACAAAGGGGCTGAGGAGGTGTCTGGAGAGCCATTAGAAATAATGGAAAAGGACTTAGTGAAAGTCAAAGAGGACCTAGAAAAAGTCAGTGAGATACTGAGGAGTGGGACTTATGAGGGTGAGTTGGCTGGGGAAGCAGCCAGAGCAGCTAGGATGGCCGAAGAGTGGGTCCTCTTATCAGACAGTGAGATAGAGGAGGCCAAAAAGATGGCAGCCTTAGAAACCCAAGAACCTGTTTTACGTGAAACCAGGGCTAATAAAGGGGCTCCCAGACCCAAGGCTATAAAGGACAGCGGCGATCTCAAAGAATACCTCCTGGATGCACCAGTGGGCTCTAAAGCAAAAGCTAGCAAAGAGGCAGGTGTTAAAGAAAAAGTCACAAATGTTGCACGCAAAAGTGCAAAACCGACCACACCAACCAAATCACAGGAAAAATTGACTGGCAATGTCAAAAAGGCAGTCAGACAAAAGGGGAAGGACCAGGGGCAAGTAGAGGAATCTCCAGAGGTGGGTGCCCTATTAAGTGTACCCACAGCCTCTTCACCGAAATCACCAGTATCCCCTGTGGTTGAAGAAACACCCATTGGGTCAATAAAAGACAAAGTCAAAGCCTTACAACAGAGAGTAGAGGCTGAACAAAAGAGCAAAAAGGTTACTGGAAGCAAACCCTCACAATTGCCTGTTATGAGCAAACCCTCTCCAAAGGCCAAAGAGAGCCCCAAATTAAAACAGGGGCCCCCTAAATCTCCCAAAGCTGAATCTGAGAAACTGGAGGAGACAATGTCAGTCAAAGAGCTGATGCAAGCCTTCCAAACAGGGCAGGACCCCTCAAAGAGAAAGTCTGGGCTCTTTGAACTGAAAACTTCCACTGTGGCCGCATCAGAGCAATCTACAAAATCACAAACCATCCAGTCAAAAGTCATGACAAAAGCAATAACCTCTCATGTTTCTCAAGACAGAGAACTTTCTCTGGATGCCAAACCTCACAAGAGAGACACCATTCATCAAGAAACACAAAAAGAAAAAAAGTTACTTCCAGACACCCATTCAGAGCTGACTGAAACTGTAGACTTTGGAAATGGTGGCCTTGATGATAGCTCTGATAGTTTAAAACATGAGGGTGTTGCAGACTCACTAAGTGCCAGTCCCGGAGATGGAAGCCCCCATCTGAGTTCTGAGGACAGCTATAAACATGAGGGCCTAGCAACTCCGGGCACAAGCCCTGAGAGTCTGCCTCTCTCTCCCAAAACTGGAGACCAGACCTCTAAAACATCGGCAGCTACTGCCACGTCAATCAAGACAGAACAAAAAGACAAGGTGAAGTCTGGAGACTCTGGTTTGGGGACTACTGATGACCAGGTGTCTACAGAATTGACCCTCCCTGGTGCCTCTAGTGAGGCTGCAAGTGACCGCACCACAAGTGAGTCCATATCTGTTAAAAGGAGTGAATCTAAGCCATCTAAACCCCGAAAGCTAATGAAGAGAGTCTCAGAGACCTTAGAATCATTTCTTAGTGATGAAGAGAGCCCTGCCAGTCAGCTAGCATCATCCTTAGCAGGTTCTCCAGCTTCTAGATCATCTTTTCATCGTCAAGGGAGCCTAGAGCTGCCTTTAAGACACCAAGACTCAGATGCCCTCAGCCCATTAGCTGATGACTCTTTGACAATTAGCCACAGAGACTCTCTAGAAGGTAGTCCTCTCATGGAAGAAAACTCCTCTCATAAGTCCCCAGACTCCATTGAACCCAGCCCTACCAAGGAATCCCCTTGCCATGACTCCTTAGAGAGCAGCCCCGTAGATCAAGAAAACCAACCAGCCTTCCCACCACCTCTAGATCAGCCTGCCAAATCCTCTAGCCACACAGAGTGCTCCAAAGCCCTAGAATTTCCCCCTTATGCTTTGCATAATAGGCTACTGCAAGACCACAAGGCTAGTGCTGATGATGACAGTTGTGAGCAGACATCTCAGATGACGAGTTCTGGTAAGAGTCCCCTTTCTGCTGATATCCCTAGTTCTGAAGAGGTAAGTTATGAGGTAAACGTCAAACCCCCCGACCTTGTGTTCCTCTCTGCTCAGTCCAAACCAGCTGTCATCCCTGAAGACTCAGAAGAAGAACACACAACAGACAGCTATGAAGCTCAGAGAAAAATCACGCCAGAGGAGGAGATGTTTAAGATGGCAGCCAAAATAAAAACATTTGAGGAAATGGAGCAAGAAGCAAGGAGCAAAAACACATCTAGAAAAGATATAAATGTCTCAACAGACCCCCAAATAGGGGATGACAGCTCAAAACCATTAGAGCCCACAAGTGATAAACATTTGCAGGGTGAATGTGAGCTCTCTAGACCCAGAGAGGATTCAGAGTTAGCTCTTTTTGTTGATCCCCATATTAAAGTACAACCTCCCTCTCCTTTTCCAGCAGGTTTGCATGAAGGATTCCACATCACAGATGTCAAGAGCGCTACTACAACAGCCAATGTCACATCCGAGGGATCTCATTCTGTCTCAGATAAGCATGATTCAAAACCAACAGTGAAAACCGAGCAAGTGTTGAAAGTCCTACCACCTGACACAGCTGACAAAGATGATGTTGTTAAAATGCCAGCACTCACTTCAAGCTCTGCAAACATAACAGATGAGCAAAAGGAGAGCTTAAAGAAGTCAAGAGAACATAAAGGATACGACAGTGAGGGCCAAGAGAAATGTGCTCACGGTCTACAATCTGATGAAGTAAAACCAGGTGTAATTGTCACGGATGAAGTGAAGGGAGATAAAAAGATACCCACTGGGGTACCAGGCCTGACTGGACTAAGTGCTCCTGTTGGCACTGGACAGTCAAAGGAGATGTTCAAACCAGAGATATCTAGCTATGATGACATGGAAGAGGATGATGAAGTGGTGGAACTTCCCAGAACTGAGTCAAAGGGTGTCACTGCAAAAGCAGAGACTGACCCCTGGACTGCATTGCGTGAGGATGATACTGCTTTTGCAGCTCGTGTCAAAGAGGAGGAGCAAAAGATACTGAACCTGATAGTGGATCGACAATCACAGCAGGCAACCCCAGACACAACTCCTGGCAGAACTCCCACAGAAGAGAGCACACCTACCAGTGAGCCAAATCCCTTCCTTTTTCAGGAAGGAAAGCTCTTTGAGATGACCCGCAGTGGTGCTATTGACATGACCAAGAGGAGCTATGAAGAAGAGGGGAGTGGCTTTGCATTTTTTCAAATAGGTGAACAACCCTTAGAAGAGGCTCTCTCTGATGAGGCCAGAGAAGAAGGTAGGAGTACAACAGCTGAAACTGAGGTTGGCCTCAATCTAACACTAGAAATTAAGACTGAGGAAGATGAAAAACCAAAAGAAACTACTGATTGCCAGCAGAAACCCATTGTTGAAGGTGACGCATCAGCCTCAAAGGCTGATGCAGCTAAATCTAAAATCCCGAAAATGGGCCTTTCGGCCTCATCCAAAGCCACAAAGAAAGATCAAACACCCCCTGAAGCTGCAGAGACTGACACGGATAAAACTTTAGATGTGGGCCCCTTAGAATTAGACTGTAGTTCTCTTGACCCAATGATAACAAATGTACAGACAGCAGAAACTACAGTCACCAGATCTGTGTACTCTGAACAGGGCCAAGAGTCATCCGATTCCTCTCCAGAGGAACCACAGTCAGTAATAGAGATTCCAAAAGCTACAGAAAAGATCAAACAATCTACTACAAGTAGTTTAAAAAAGACTCAAACCAAATCCTCAGCTAAGACTGTTGCACAAAGTCGTGGTAAAGCCACGACTCACTCTCCATCCCATGCATCTCACTCATCAACAACTCTTAAAAAAGAAGCCCCCTTTACCTCTGAGTCTAAATCTAGAATTCCCATCAAGGCTGGCACAAGCAAGCCTGATTCTACAGCCAAACGTCTTGACTCGAACCAGGAAAAAAAGCTCAAGGTTGCTGTCAAAAAGGACACAAGGAGAAAATCTGAGACAGATGCAGGTCCCTCTGTAGATGCCAAAACAAAGACAACATCTTCCAAAGCCAAGAGTTTCTGTGAGGGGGAGTCCACTAGGCCATCTGCTAAAAAGGAACAGGGTCGTCCTTTAAGTGTTGAGTCAGCAAAGTCTAAAGGCTTTCAGTCCAGACTGCCAGTCAGAGGCAAATCTGCTCAGCCATCCCACACATCAACACCCACTAAAGAGAAGCCACGCAAACAATCCATTGAGTTCTTTGAAGAAATAAGTGATGAAGCGGCAAAACTTGTGGAGAGATTGGCACTGTCAGAAAAACACAAAGAGCAAGAGGCTGAAGCTGGTAACTCAGACGATGAGAGCAGTCTCATTGACCCTTCAATCATAGAGAAAGAAACGTTCCCTGAAATGCAGTTCCCTTCCTCAGGAGACATCTTTCCCATTAGACCACTGTGGGATGACCCTGTTGAGACGCAGATGCAGAGAATCCCTGATGATAAAGTCCAAAGTAAAGGTACCCCCCCCCAATTCACGGGGCCCATTCTCTTTCTCTTGTGCCTTTATAGTGCACTATAGCAGTAAAGGTGCTGCCTTTCTGTCCCTTGTTGTTAATATCCTCTGTAACTAAAGACTCTTTGGTTGTGTTGCTTGAGCTATGTTTGTATTTGTCATTGTCACTTTTTCCTTTTGTGTGTCCTTAAAATCTCAAAATTGACTTAAAGGCTTTATCGAACTTAAACAAGCAGCACAGGGACTGAAATCTTTGAAGATTGGAAGCTGAAAAATGTAAAAAATGATATCAAGTACTATATTCAGGGATCAAATTTTGTATGATTGGAATCTAAAGCGTTTTTTTTTTTTAATTTCAACACTTAGTTGGTCTGTCACAGTGTGGTTTTGGTTTAACATTTATCTTTGAATAGGCTTTTTAAACCTCAGCTGAACATGAGTCGCGATAAAATTAAGCTTTGTCCGACTTTATGCTTCTTTTTTTTACAAACAGATCAAAATTACTTGACTGAGTCAGAACATAGCCCCCTATCATCTGACAAGAAAGCCAGTGAATATTTTCTTTCCATTTTCCTTTTGTCGTTTTTACATTTGTGACTATGACTTCATCTGGTATACCTTGCGGTTCTGTCCGCTTACGGCTGTCTGGTGGTATTTACAGTAGATCCACAGGATGAAGCTGAGAGAAAAGAGCAGCGGTTGGCCGTCATAGCCGACCACCTGGGCTTCAGCTGGACAGGTGAGTCACGCTTCAGCATCAGTGGCCAAGTGGTCAAGGACAACATGGATGAGGGTTTATCCAGTCTGGTTCATAGACATGATGTATGTCAGAATAACACTGTGGTAGGCTCCTGATGTCCTTACCACATTTCAAAATTCTCAAGGTTTATAAACATGTTTCCCTTTGGGGCTAAGGGCCCTGACACACCAGGCCGACAGTTGGCCATCAGCCAATGTTGGGCCATCGGTGACCCTAGTTTTTGCGGTGTGTCCCACACCGTTGGCACTAGTTGGACCCCTGTTGGCAGCTTTTCGGCCGATTCCGCATGTTGAGAGAGATCACTCTGATTGGCTGTTCAGATTAGCAAATCAGCGCTGAGCTAGCGAATCAGGGCCATCGGCTGTGTTCTTTTTGGCTCAGACGGCAGGCGACGTGAGGCGACGCAACAGCCGGGCTCCGTCGCTGCTAGTCGATTTGGTGTGTCTGGGCCCTAACAAACATTTTACAGTCACTACGTGTTGTGCATGTATAATTTGAGCTGAAAGGCTGTGTGTAAATGAGTGTCTGATGACATCATGAGTCTCGGAAACAAGAAATGGTTCAGCTGTGAGAAGCCAAACAAGGGGAGCTCTTGAAAACAGAGAAATAGAAGCACTCTGTATCATGATTTTATACATGTGTCCACCTTTCTAAGCTTCGATTAAAGAAATCAGTGCCTTTGCAGATGGCCAGAAGTCAACGTATGCATAGCCCCCTGTGGCAGAATAGTGCGCTGTCCCACTTGTCCTGAGTCAGGGTAGTTGGCTTGAGGCAGGTTATATCGGGGCTGCACTCCCACAAAGAATCTTGTGTCTTCCGGGGAGTGTAGCCGCAATTTAACCTGCAAATCAGACCAACTCAAGACGGGTGCCATCACACCCCGTAATGCCCCACTCCAATCCAAACTAATAGATATTGCACTGAAATACACTCCCGGCAGGTAAACAACTGGTTTATGGGCCCTATGGAGTTGAACATCAATTTAGAACTGTAAATATAGTTATTCATTTTACCTCACTTTATTCAGAAATTCTTCAAATAACCCTGGTGTCCGTTTTCTCTCCAGAACTGGCGAGAGAGTTGGATTTCAGTGAGGAGAGAATCAACCTGATAAGGATTGAAAACCCCAACTCACTACAGGACCAAAGCCATGCCTTGCTTGAGCTCTGGGCAGACAGGGAGGGAAAACATGCCACAGGTTGGTGATGAGAGTCTGACACATAGAGCTTGACGTTTCCTGTCAGAACTAAGGATTGTGCTTGAGTATTATGTTTAGTCATGCTCTCCATAAACAAAATGTGGAGCTCTCAGTCTGTTATCTTGTCTGCACAGAAACAACGCTGATCAGACGATTAACTAAGATAAACCGAATGGACATCGTTCATCTTATTGAAACCAAGATGACCAAGTCCACTCAGGATGAGACGTCGTCGCACACCTATGCAGAGATAGAGAGGACTATATCGCTGGATCATACTGAAGGTAAACCGGCAGATATTGACAGATGATTGTCATTTCTCTGTCTAAAATGTTCAAGGAAATCCAAATTTCATTCAAAGATGGCTAATTCTTGTATCCCATTCATAAGTTAATTTGTCTGTGTAAATGCAGAGCACATGGTAGAAACGGTGCGTAGCAGTCTTGCTCACCCGATAAGTAATGGTCAGTCATTTGTATGCTGAAGAGTTCATTGGCGTAGACCTCATGTCTGGAGAGATTATTCTGTACTGGGTCCAATTCTTTTTCTCCCCCAATTTATGTCAAATAAATGGAGGTAAAAGCTTCCCAAACCAGTAAACCTTTTTGAATCTAGTGTCAAAGTGGGTTCATTACTTTGCCTCGGCGATGACTCGGCTCAATCCATTTGCCACGACACAAACACTTACTTTGCCAGGTATTGCTGGGCCTTACTTTCCCCCATGGCATTAGTAAGACTGCACAATACTGGATGAAAAACAACTTTTTCTCTGTGGCATCATCAGCCACTGTCTGGATGCATGCTCCGTAACCCAGGTAAGGAAATCCCAGAACGTTGAATCAGTTCATCTGGCACAAAATTTAGTGGGAGAAACGTGTCATCACTCATCTAAGTGACTTTGTCAGTCTCAGCTGACTGCAGGTATCCCTGCCCTTATAAACAATACAGTTGCATAACGACCAAAACCGGCGATTGGTGACCATTAATTAGTTACAATGGCCACAGTGTTGTTAGATGACAATAGATTTTGAGGGTGAGCTCCAATTATTGGGGCATCACACTGCTCAGCCTCTCTGGGAAAGTCTACTCTCGGGTGCTGGAAAGGAGGCTCCGACCTATTGTTGAACCTCGGATCCAGGAGGAACAATGCGGATTCCGTCCCGGCCATGGAACAACGGGCCAAGTTTTGTAAAATTGAATTTGTTTTTTTGGGGGGAGGGGGGGATTCTTGCCCCCCTCTTTTATCCCCAATTGTATTTGGCCAATTACTCCACTCTTCTGAGCTGTCCCGGCCGCTGCTCCGCCCCCGGGGAGGGCTGCAAACTACCACATCCAATACATGTTGAGTCGCCAGCCATTTCTTTTCACCTGACAGTAAGGAGTTTCTCCAGGGGGACGTAGCGCGTGGGAGGATCATGCTATTCCCCCCAGTTCCCCCTCTCCCCCTAAATAGGCGCCCCGACCAACCGGAGGAGGCGCTAGTGCAGTGACCAGGACACACACCCACGTCCGGCTTCCCACCCGCAGACACGGCCAATTGTGTCTGTAGGGATGTCCGACCGAGCTGGAGGTAACACGGGGGTTCAAACCGGCGATCGCTGTGTTGGTAGGCAATGGAATAGACTGCTACACCACCAAGATGCCATCAATCTCAGTTTAAATTTCTTTTGCTTTTATAGTCATATAACTACTCACTGACCTCACTTCAGTGTGTGTGTGTGTGTGTGTGTGTGTGTGTGTGTGTGTGTGTGTGTGTGTGTGTGTGTGTGTGTGTGTGTGTGTATGTATATATATATATTCAAATGACCCACTTTGCATGTAAAATAATATGTATCACTTGACGGTGCATTACTGTATTGCATTTCTACAAACATTGATCTGGGGAACCAAATAATAGGTAAAATAGGATCCGACTTTTAGAAATGTGTTCCAATGGCCTCTGTGCTTTCTCAGGTTTTTCTGCTCTTCAAGAAGACATTGACAGTCCCAGGCCAGGTAGACGTGCACAGGCCACAGTGCAAAGTCCAGGTTCAGGACAACAGGTACCAGTGGTGTTGGCTGAGGACCTGTCTTCCAGCTTGTCATCGCTTCATGAGACAACAGGGCGGTCGGAGACAGACACTTCAGTGACAGGCCTCCTGAGGCACGCCCAGAAGGAGAAACTGCAGAAGGACATTGAAACAACACAGTAAGTGAATTGAGTCATTATATATGAAATGTAATGCATCTTTGGCATCATTACTGACTGCGAGTTAGCACAACTTTATCATCTGTACTCATATATCTTTACAGGGACTAGCTGTTATCACCATCTCATATAGTTGGGCACTGACGTGTATGCGTTGTTTTTATTTTGTCAGCTCATCAGAAAAATCGGAGGGAGATGAATCAGTACATACGGGCACTTTGAAACATGTAAGTCCTTCCTTCACATTGTACTGTACCTCCCCCTACGAGATCCCTTCCCATGTGATAAATCCTGTGTACCAAGAGATACCCAAGTTATCTGGCCAGATCACTCAGCCTCCCCATCCCACTGCTGAACTGTCTGACCATGAGGAGACTGAGGGTGCAGAAGGTGGAGAGGGCTGGAGTTTGGAGTGCCTACAGACCACCCATGACAGTCATTTGTTGTCACCAGTGACTTGGCGGGAGTCATCCAACAGTTCTCGAACGGATGTATGCGAGAGTTGGCCGTTGTCTATAACTGATTTTGGAGATAGCTTGACTGAGTGTGAGCAAGCAGAACCAGACTTCAGTGAACTGTCAGTGGACCTTAAGGAAACCAGTGAAGATTACACAAATATCACCAGGGCTTCCATTACCATTACCCATCCACCTGCTGAGGTGGTCTCAGAGGAGCTCAGTTTTAAACAAGAACTTATGAGTGAGCAAATAGCTCAGCCTGTACAACAAACTGCTCCTTTACCAGTAGAGATACAATCTAGGCAGGAAAAACAGATAACCCCAAGACAGGTGTGTTCACAAGAGCACATGGATGAAGTGTCACGTCGACTCTACAAAGTCCTTTATGGATATGATGTTGATCTGATAGATTCAGGTGTTGAGAACGTGGCTGTGGAACCCAAAGATGCATACATGGAAGAGGTCATTCCTTCTGCAATGGGGACAAATGAATTTGATGGGTCTCGAAGTATAGAACAGGTTAGCAAAGATGTTGGGAAAACCTTGGAATCAGAAATAGATGTTGAACAGACTTCTCTTTTGGCTAAGGACCATGTCAAACCTATTCATCTCAGCAGTTTAACTTTTGTCTCTCAGGCACCAGAGTCCATAACTTCAAATGCCTCCATTCAAGATTCACAAGAGTCAACCGTCAGTCCCTTGAGACAGACAACCACCTCTTTAGTAACCAGTCTTGATTGCAATTCTGGGATAACATTATCACTTGCCCATAATAAACCAAAGATCCAGGATGCTGTCTCTGTAAAGCCAAAAATTTCTACTACAGTCTCACTGGAAACAACAACCGTAAAAATGCACAGCACCTGTAATCCCGTGATACTTGAATTTGAATCAACCAGCAATAGATCCTCTATGACTACTGATACATCAATAATCGTGACAGAAAGTAGAGCCTCGTCACCTGACTCTGTTTCATCCATAAATGAACTCAGTCTGCTGGCTCCTGATTCTCCCATACCTCAGTTTAGGCCCTTGTCTCCCCTACCACCCCCTGTTGTTCAGTTTGAGGATAGCTATGCATTTGCTCAAGCGCAAGCATTGTTGAGTCTGTCAGAAGGTGCATCATACCTACAAGCACTGGAAACAGAGGAAAGGCCATTGACACCGATGGTTTCAAATAGGAGACCCTTTGGAAGGCCAATATCACCTGATAGTGACGATGAGGGTGGAGGATCTATCTCATGTCAGTCACTTACTTTTGATACAGAGGACAGGGCGTTGTCACCTGATTCTGTCAGTTTAGAAACAGTCCCGTGGCTTTTTACACCTTCCTCTGAGTACATGCCCCTATCAACTGAAGTGCAGTTTCATGAAATTATATCATCATCCCCTGAGTCCACAGCATCAATATCAGACTATCATTTGCTTCCACCAGACTCACCCATACCAGAGTTTACACAAGCTTTAACCGACTCTTTTCCCACTGTAAGGAGATCTACATCATCTTCACCCGAGTCTCTGTCATCAAATATCGAATTCGAAGATATGTATTTGTCATCAGTGCTTTATGATGACAGGCCTTCATCACCAGAATCAGTAGCATCCCTAAACCAAGATAAAGCTCCGCCAACTGAATCACCCATACTTGACTATGGTCAGGCTTGGCCTGAGTCAGCTATTTCAACCATTATTCCCAGATCCTCATCACCTGAACTACTATGCTCAGATAAAGAATATGATGGTGTATTGTTATCATCACCATTCTATGAGAAAAGGCCTTCATCCCCTTGTTCAGTCGGGTCTGGAGACAAAAACAGAGCACTTTCCCCCGACTCAGCCATACCTCAACATACAGCAGGATTGTCTGAATCTGCAATAAGTGTCTTTGGACATGGTTCATCCGTCCCTCAACGGGTATCGTCAGACACTGATTTTGTGCCGATACCGGTGAATTTCCAAACCACTGCGAGATCAGCATCCCCAAAACCTTTGGCCTTTGAAAAAGATGATACAATTATTAATGAAGCCACATCTCACACAGAGGGACAGTTTTCAGAACAGTCTCAGGATAAGATAACAGAGACTTTTTTCCAATCCAGCCCTCTCATACGAGAATTTACTGAACATATTCATCAGTCAAACAAAGAAGACATTATTACAGACTATCACCAGTCAATCGCTAAATCAAACTCTCCTGAAAATGTTTCATTAAATAAAGATGACCCATCAGTTTTACATCACAAAATAGTGACTAAATCCAAGTCTCCACATGATTTGCTGGGCCACCCTTCATCTCAAAATGTGGAATCTGTTGTATGGCATTCCCAAGAGCATGTACCATTAGACGTTGAATCAGACATATTGATTGATAAACATGATTCTGGAATACCTAAATTAGACCATTTAACAGTGGATATTTCTCAAGAGTTATCTGAAATGAAGTCAAAGGAAGCAACAACCCCCAATCCATCAATTTCAAAAACAAAGTCTCAAAAAAAGAAAGTTATTAAGAAATCAGCCAAAATTGATGGAAAATCAGGCTCAGCTATTGGTTTAGCATCACCCGAGTCTTATAAATCAAATGACTTTGAGTCAAAAGTATCTGGTACGTCATCTCCGTCACCAGAGCTTTTATCTGATTATCAGCCTTTGTCATCCATATTAACTGTCGGTGTCCCTGAAGAACAGCAAAAACCCATAAAACAGTCTTTGGTTTCAGTGCCAGAGCATTATACTTCGTCCCCAACCAAAATGCCTGTCTACAGGCTTGTGTATGATGCAGAGCTTTGGAATCTGATCTCTCAGGTCCATGACCCCCAGTATGTAGGTGAAAACTTCATGAATAAAACTGGAGTGTTTAAATACGCTGGGACTAGGACAGAGTATATTCAGGTTAAGTCAGATGTGAACGATGCGGATGAAGCTGTATTTAGGCAATTAGAGTCCAAGGGTAAATGTTTGCAAAGATCCCTTTCCCCTGATTCTGATTCAGAGTACAGACCCATGTCACCACATTTGGTTGGATTGATGGCAATGCTGCGGCCAGATTCACCACAGTCAGTAATCTCTTTAAATGAACAGAGATCTTTGTCCCCAGATTCCCCAGTTCCCCAATATTGCTTTTTCTCTGAACCCCCACTGTGTTGTCCCAGGTCATCATCTGCTGAATCGCTGTTGTCAGATGTTGATTTGGAAAGTGATTTTAACCGTTTAAATCTTGCAGAGAACAGACAAGAGTCTCCTGATTCAACAAGATCTCAAAACGAATGCATGGCATTTTCACCTGACTCACCCATTCCTGATTTCAAACAGTCTTTAATAGAATCTACTGTATCAGCCAGATCAAGTAGTCCAAATTCACCCGAATCGTCAGATGTAGAATTTGATCATTCTTTATCACTGATGTTTTCTGAGATGAGACCATCATCACCTGACTCATTAGCGTCTGGGGATGAATACATTGGTGACTCACCAATACCCGAATTTAAAATAGGACTGATCGAGACCATCCCTATCACTGAATATAGACTGTCATCGCCTGAGTCTGTGGTTTCAGATGTTGAATATGGTGACTCAAGTTCGGAGACCAACCTTTATGAGCAGAG
Organism: Lampris incognitus; assembly: GCF_029633865.1. NCBI lineage: Eukaryota > Metazoa > Chordata > Actinopteri > Lampriformes > Lampridae > Lampris > Lampris incognitus. The sequence continues at coordinate 29,409,915 of NC_079230.1, forward strand.
ACCAGACTCGCCTGTATCGGTCATATCAGAGGCAACAGACATACTCCTGGCTGGAGATAACACTTTGCCTTTAAAGGCAATCACAGTGCCAGTCTATACGCTGGTATATGACGGTGAAACTTGGAAGCTCATTTCTCAAATTCATGACCCACAATATGTAGGGGAAACATTCCGTTCTCAAACAGGTCATTTTGAGTTTCAAGGGACAAGAACCGAGTATGTTCAGGATTGTTCAGATGTTAAAGATTTGGAATCAAATGTTAGCATGGCTTTTGCAGACACCGGAGGTGCATCTGATGCCAGTAAAGCCGCTGATGGTCCACATGCCATGCAGCCAGAGACCAGCAGAGAACCTAAACTGGACAAAAAGAGACCACTGTCACCTGATTCTGAACCAGATTACAGACCGCTCTCATCTGTAGAACTGTCATCGATGATTGAAATCAGGCCTGAGTCTCCACAGTCTTTTGACGATTTTAGAATCTTATGTCCGGATTCCCCTGTTCCCCAATTTTCTGTTGACTTTGCTGAAAATGTTCACTCTGTACTTCGTCCACTGTCACCCGAGTCATCCTCAGACTTGGAATCAGAATTTGGTTTTCTATGGGATTTTGAAGAAAATAGACCTCTGTCACCTCATTCATTAGTATCTGGGGATGAATACACAGCATTATCGCCTGACTCACCAGTACCTGTATTCAAAACAGCCTTACCTGAATCAGTTACAGCTGCAGCAGGTTACAGGTCTTCTTCACCAGTATCGGTGTGTTCAGATATTGAACATGGGTATTTGGCTTTAGAGGTCTTTACTGAGCAGAGAGCAGACTCCCCTGATTCAGTTGTATCCATTTCTGGAAAAAGTGGAAGTCCAGCAGTGCCCACTCCAACATTTAAAGAACTCCAAGTGCCAGAGTACAGACTGGTGTATGATGCAGAGCTTTGGAAGTTTATTTCTCAGATCCGTGACCCACAGTATGTTGGAGAGACCTTCATGAGTAAAACAGGAGTGTTTGAATATGTTGGGACTAGGACAGAATATGTTCAGACTGACTCAGATACAAAAGAGATCTGTAAAACACGGTTATCTGACTCTGCGTCACAATACAAATCTCTTTCACCTGAGGGCCTGAAGACACCAAATGTTCCAACATACACTTTCCATGAGTCGAAATTCTTGGATGAATTTAAAGCTTTGTCTCCAGATTCATCAATCCCCCAGTATTCTGTCTCAACTCCTGAACATCCTACAGCACATTTTGGAACATCTACCAATCCAGTATCAGATACTGAAGCAAAGCCATTTGATTTTACATTTAATGCTACTGAGTTTAGGTTGTCATCTCCTGCATCAATAGGATCAGTTAGCGAGCAGAGACCTCTCTGTCCTGCTTCAGAAGAAGAATCTGCTGCTGTAGGTGGTGGACACACAACCTCATCCTTTGAAATAGCTACTGCAGATATTGACAGTGTATCTTTTAATGCAGCATTTAGTATTCATGACAGCCCAGACTCTCTTCATCTCGTGACATCAACAGTTGAGAGACCTCTTTCAGCAGAATCAATTCCAGAATACAGACCCCTGTCATCTGAGTCATTGATGCGAATGGAAAAAATTAGAGCAACATCTCCTGAATCAACAACATCTGTTAATGAGTTGAGAACATTGTCGCCAGACTCTCCTTTACCACAATATACACACTATGCAGGATCAAATATATTTACGGCAGAAAGCAGACCAGAGTCACCTATATCTGTAAATTCAGACTTTGAAATGGAAATTGCAGACACACCACTGTTTTCAATCAAAGGAAGGACCTCTTCACCTGATTCAATAGGATCTAAAGATGAATGCAGATCACTTTCTCCAGATTCCCCCATACCAGAATTCAGAGCAAGATTACCCGAACCAGTTCTGTCTTTGGATAGTTTTCTGTCAACTTCCCCTGACTCTGTGATATCAGAACTTGAATTTGCACCTTTGATTTCTTCAGTATTTGATATAGACAATAGACTGGAATCACCTGAATCATTAGTATTAGAGGTTGAAGAGCGATCTCTGTCACCTGATTCTGAGTCAGAATATAAACCTCTCTCACCTGCATCACTGATGTTAATTTCACATGTCAGGTCCTCGTCACCTGAATCAGAAGGTTCTTTGAATGAGTTTAGAGTCCTGTCACCAGACTCTCCCATTCCTGAGTTTAGACAGGTTCTACCAGAGTCTGTCTTGTCACAAATGGAATACAGGTCCTCCTCAACTGAGTCACTGTTATCAGATTTGGAAGTAGAAACTGATTTAACTTTACAAATGTTATTTGACAACAGAGCTTCATCTCCTGGGTCAATAACATCACTCAGTAAGTATAGACGACTTTCACCTGACTCTCCTGTACCAGAGTTTGGACACGTTTTGCTGGAGTTTTATGTTGACAGCAAGGGTTACAGATCACCATCACCCGAGTCAGTGTCTTCAGACATAGAAGTTGCTCCCTTGATGTTTCAGGTAGCTGATTTGGATGATAGGCCTGACACCCCTCAATCAGTCTTGTCAGTTAATGAATACAGATGTTTGTCTCCAGACTCTCCACTTCCCCAGTACACACACACTGAGCCTTCTATGTTGGGAATAAGATGCAGATCTACATCACCTGAATCTATGTGTTCAGACAGGGATTTGGAGACTGATTTATGTGTTCCATGGCTCTTTGAGGACAGAACCTCATCTCCTGATTCAACAACATCTGGCCAAGTTTTTCTGTCACCAGACTCTCCCATTCCTGATTTTAGAAGGACACAAGAGTCCAACATCTCACAAATGGAAAGCAGGTCCTCTTCACCTGAGTCAGTGTTGTCGAATTTAGAAGTACAGTGTGAACTACCTCTCACAGTGTCCTTTGAGGACAGGGCCACGTCTCCAGAGTCAATAATATCAGTCAGTAAATACACAAGACTTTCACCCGATTCACCAATCCCAGAGTTTAAACAAACCGTGTTTGAATCTGTTCCATCTGTTCTTGGCCATAGGTCAACATCCCCTGAATCAGTCTGTTCAGATTTAGATCATGATGCTGTTTCACTAGTGTTATCTTTCTACGAAGACAGACACTCTTCAGCTGGTTCGGTAGTATCTGAAGATGAATACAGATCACTTTCTCCAGATTCACCTATACCAGAATTCAGAGCAAGAGTACCCGATCCAGTTCCGTCTTTGGATAGTTTTCTGTCAACTTCCCCTGACTCTGTTATCTCAGAATTTGAGTTTGCACCTTTGATTTCTTCAGTATTTGATATAGACAATAGACTGGAATCACCTGAATCATTAGTATTAGAGGTTGAAGAGCGATCTCTGTCACCTGATTCTGAGTCAGAATATAAACCTCTCTCACCTGCATCACTGACGTTAATGTCACTTGTCAGATCCTTGTCTCCTGAATCAGAAGGTTCTTTGAATGAGTTTAGAGTCCTGTCACCAGACTCTCCCATTCCTGAGTTTAGACAGGTTCTACCAGAGTCTGTCTTGTCACAAATGGAATACAGGTCCTCCTCAACTGAGTCACTGTTATCAGATTTGGAAGTAGAAACTGATTTGGCTTTCCAAATGTTCTTTGACAACAGAGCTTCATCTCCTGGGTCAGTAGCATCAGTCAGTAAGTACAGACGACTTTCACCTGACTCTCCTGTACCAGAGTTTGGACAAGTTTTGCTGGAGTTTTATGTTGACAGCAAGGGTTACAGATCACCATCACCTGAGTCAGTTTCTTCAGACATAGAAGTTGCTCCCTTGATTTTTCAGATGGCTGATTTGGATGATAGACCTGACACCCCTCAATCAGTCTTGTCAGTTAATGAATACAGATGTTTGTCTCCAGACTCTCCACTTCCCCAGTACACGCACACTGAGCCTTCTATGTTGGGAATAAGATGCAGATCTACATCACCTGAATCTATATGTTCAGACAGGGATTTGGAGACTGATTTATGTGTTCCATGGCTCTTTGAGGACAGAACCTCATCTCCTGATTCAACAACATCTGGCCAAGTGTTTCTGTCACCAGACTCTCCCATTCCTGATTTTAGAAGGACACAAGAGTCCAACATCTCACAAATGGAAAGCAGGTCCTCTTCACCTGAGTCAATGTTGTCGAATTTAGAAGTACAGTGTGAACTACCTCTCACAGTGTCCTTTGAGGACAGGGCCACGTCTCCAGAGTCAATAATATCAGTCAGTAAATACACAAGACTTTCACCCGATTCACCAATCCCAGAGTTTGAACAAACCGTGTTTGAATCTGTTCCATCTGTTCTTGGCCATAGGTCAACATCCCCTGAATCAGTCTGTTCAGATTTAGATCATGATGCTGTTTCACTAGGATCATCTTTCTATGAAGACAGACTCTCTTTAGCTGGTTCAGTAGAGTCTCAAGATGAATATAGGTCCCTTTCTCCAGATTCACCTACACCTGATTTCAAGCCAGTTGTATCTGAATCAGTTATTCTACATGCTGGATATAGATCCCTTTCTCCTGAGTCAGTTACATCAGATATTGATTACATTTTGAGTGAACATTTGATTGCAAAGACATTCATTAATGAGGATAGACCAGAATCTCCTGAATCTGTACTAGATGAACACATGTGTTTGTCTCCAGACTCCCCTCTCCCTCAGTTCACACAAAATGTTATTGAGTCTCTCAAGGCTCACACAAGCATTAGGAGTCTATCCCCAGAATCAGTAATGTCTGATTTGGAATTGGATGTGGCATCTGCTTCACCTGATATGGCAATCAGTGGAATGAGACCACTATCATCTCAGTCAGTGAGATCAGATGATGAATGTAGACCACTATTCCCTAAATCCCCAATACCTGGTATTACCAATACAGTTGCAGAATATTATGTGACTCTAAGAGATTTATCACCCAATGAATGTTCAGATTCGGATGACTTAACACCAAATGCAGAGATTTTGGATACTGAACAGAGGCGACCATCACCATCATGCAAGTCTGTGAAATCAGATAAAGAAGAATTATCACCTAAAGCTATCAGCCATGATAGTGCAGTTTTAGCTACCACAATGGCTTCCACATTACCAGAGCAGTCAACCATTCTAGTAGCTGAGTATAACCTTGTTTATGATGCCGAACTGTGGAAGCTGATTTCTCAGGTGCGTGACCCCACATATGTAGGGGAAACTTTCACGAGCAAAACAATGTTTATGGAATATGTCGGCAGTACAATAGAGCATGTAGACATTACAGATGATGAACAAGATGCTGAAAAAGGAACTAAAATCAGTCATCCTGCTGCTGCCATAGAGCCAGCTTCAGTAGAAATGGCTCCATTTATTGCAGTAGACACAGCCAAGCTTGATGTTGACCAGCATTGCCCTCAAAGTGCACAGTTCCTATCAGAAGTGAGTGTTTCTGAGTCACCTCCACCATTGATTGAACCATTATCTTCTTCACTGGCAGCCCCATACAGACATGATGTTTATACATTTGAAAAAGGCACCACTGAGCCAATGAAAGAGTCTGATGATGAGTGGGTGCTTATATCATTATCTGATGCAGAGGATGAGCATCTGTCCTTATCATCAGAGTCTTTGGCAGAATGTACACCCATGTCTCCTGAAAGAGACCTCTTGTCAGAAATAAGAGCATCATCACCAGAATCAACTACATCGTTGAATGAATTTAGACCACTCTCACCAGATTCCCCATTACCTGAGTTTAGAAAGGCATTGCCTGAATGTGTGACGTTACTGAGATCAACATCATCTTCCCCTGTAACTCTGTCAGATATAGATTATGTGCCTTTGGGTTTGGAATATTCATTTACTGAACAGTGGCCATTATATGACCATATGCTATCAGAGAATCAGGCTGAGAAAGATCGGCTATTATCATGTCAGTCAACTCCTGTATATAGACCCATGTCGCTTGAGTCAGCCATGCAGATGGTTGATAAAAGAGCCTCATCTCCTGAATCTATGCTTGAGTTCAGTGCAAGTAGGCCGCTTTCTCCAGACTCACCCATTCCTCAGTTTACTGCGGCATTGATAAAGTCCACTACAACATGGACAACACACAGATCATCTTCACCTGAATCGGTGGGAACGGATTCAGAGTATGAGGTGATGGTCACATCATCAAGAGTAAATGAAACGGAGAGTAGGCCATCTTCACCTGAATCCGTATCTGCCATACGGCTACTGCCTGACTCACCGGTTCCTGAGTTTATGAAAATATTGTCTTCCTATTTTATGAACATTACCCCGGGAGAGAGATCATCCTCACCAGTGTCTTTGTCATCAGACAGTGAGTTTATAGCATTACCCATTGATTGTTGGATTGATGATAGTCCACGGCCGTTGACCCCTCAATCTGTTGATTTCGAGGAAGAGCTGGATTTGTGGCTTGAGGATGCAGAGAACTTGGTCTCTAAATCAGAATCTTTGAGTCATGTGACATCCATTTTACGGCCAGAGCTGCGACTTCCATTGACTCCTTTGTCTACATTACCTATCCCATCAAGTAAGACAAAGTCTGAGGAGGGACGACTAAAAGCCCATCAAGCAAACTTAACTGGATCAGAGTCAGAAACAGTATGTGCATATGAGAAGTGGATACAATATGGATCGGAGCAAGCTGAAATTATCTCAGCTTCACAAGCCCCAGTTTGTGAGGAAGACTTTGGAAAGATCCATGAGGTTTCAGCTGTATACCCACTACCAGGAGAAGTCCAGGATCTAAAAGGAGATGAGATCCTGTACCCTAGTACTGATGAACTAAAGTGCAAGACAGCTTCCCCTATGGTAAGCACGAGAGCATGATATTTTTGAAGAATTGCAGCGCTTGCTAAAAGGAATCCACTAACACATCACTTGGTCGGAGAAAAACAAAATTGTTGCATTCATATACAGCTGGAAGCAATAGTTTAACAAAATCGGGTGCACTTAATGTTTGGACTATATATACATGAAATGTTATTCAAACATAACTCTCACCAAATTTATCACAATTTAATTTTTTTGGTGCCTTAAAATTGCATGTTGTGGCTTCACAGTCATATTTGAGTGTTCTTAATCTAATAATTTTGGGTGTCTGACTGACGAACAAATGGCATGTCACTGCACAGTGATACTAAGCCTGGCCAATGTTGAAGTGAAGTCAAAGGTGCATGCCAACTAGCACACTGGTTCAGAATATGCTTATTCAGTTAGTGTTAACGTTCACTTACAGGAAACACTTCGGAAGATGGAGGATAAGGTGCAAAGCAAGCTGTTGTCTACTGCAACAGAGATCCAAAACCCCAGTAAATTAGTTGTGCAGTCCACTGAGCAGACAAAAACTCTAACTGATAAATCAGAGACATCAGTTCCTCTCCAACTTCCCGGCTGGGATGAATTCAAAACCCATAGAGCCATCACTCCAGTCCTTCCTGAATCTGAGAAGACATCTCAACTAGAGTCTGACAGATCACACGGACTCTCAGACTGGGAACTGTCCCCTGAGCAAAAACTGTCCAGTGAGCTATTTTCTCCAATGTCAAGCCAGTTTTTGGTGCCACCAGATTATGAAGCTGTATTCTCAGGACGGCAGACCTTAAGTGTTTCTGAATGTAGTAAAACATCTCTGACTGATTTGAGCCCTGTGTCTTCAGTGTTCAGTGACACCCTTCCAGTTCAGGGTGCCGCTAAGGTTACCACCAAGGATGTGTCTGAAACTGCTGAAGACTTTCAGTTCTACCCAGATTTCAACAAGGTTTTAACAGATTTTGGGAAAACCCTTTCAGAGGAGCCAAAAGTCTCATCCACAGAAGTTGGCGAGAGCTCCGAAACCCTTCAGCACTCGGACTCCGATCTGGAATTCTTTGACTGTAAGCAAGGTTTCTCTGACTTCTCTGAACCAGAAGACATCAACCTGGAACCTGAGGTCTCCTATCATATATCTGAGCCTCCTTCCCCTCTGCCCGGCTGTAGCCCCGATGTAGGCTTCCTCAAAGGGAGCTCTCGATACAATACTCACCCGTTCCTTCGTGTGGAGGAGTGCAAGCGCTTCTCATCTGGTAGTGAAAGTCTTGGTGATTTTGCCTACGATTCAGAAGGTTCACGGGAGTGCAGAGCAGAGGCGACATTGCCCACGTATGAAGAGCTTCCCTCAAGAGATCAGGGAGGCTATGATGATGATGATGACTCCCTGGCAAGGGTAAGAGGTCAAGCATGAGACCAAGGCTGTGCTGGTTTGTGCCCCGCCTGTTCAGGCTGATTACAGTGGTGCTGCTTTTGGAATTCAGAAGATTGCCAAACTAGAAAACACAACGCTTGTATAAAGAACTAAACCACAATGCTGTGATCAGGTTACGTTGTGTTGCATGTGTTCACAAACAAAAAAGATTTTACAATAACCAAAAATTGAGCAGACAATGGTAATGATAATGCAGAATTTTGGATGGATTGGGGGGTGAGTTGTGTTAGTTGTGACAGTGATGGTGTGCTGTGTGCAGTCCCTAATTCTGAACTTAACAACACTGAATGGTTCAACGTGTTCTAAAGAAAAGATGTTACACTTTTAAAATACGCTGCCACTCATTCATACATGCATTACATCATTGTATATTTAGATTCTTGCTTGTTGCATTAAACATTCTTGCACGTCTAGTTTGGTTGGAAGTCAATGCATCAAGTTCTGTGCCTTCTCTTCATCTTCCATCCAGTTCATACCCTGTATGTCATAATTTCATTCCCATTTCTATTAGTTTTCCAATTAATCTTTCTGACAAAGGAGTGCAAAGGTTAATTCCATGAGACAGCTCAAGAGAAGAGAAGGAACAGCCATTAACTGCTGTGGCAATAGGCAGTAAGACTGTGTAGACATGTCATGTAACTGACCCACGCTGGCTCTGCACTCCCTCAGGAGATAGCAGAGGAGCTAGGGATGCTGTCCTCTGATAGCTCAGAGGAGGAGGTTCTGACCACCAGGGTGGTCCGACGCAGAGTAATCATCCAGGTAAACTGGCATGGTGGAGCATGAACTTGGTGGGGTGGGGGGGGGGGGGCGGTCCAGCCACAATATACAGCAGAGTGATGCTTTAGTGGGTAGAGGAGGAGCTTTAGCATTTTTTGTTTTTTGTTTTGGTGTCAGGGATTCTTTTCCCCCATGCTGCAATAGAATCAACAAGCTGTCAGCTAAGTCCTCTGCTTGCTTTTCATTATGTCTTCTGATTATGTTGTTAAAAGCCAAGATGACTTTACTAACAGTTAAGAGATGTGTGTAAGAACTTTTCACCTTATTTGTTTGCCATCCATTTTGTTTTTGGCCCACTCTCCATTTAAACTGTGGTTTTGTCGTAATTGTGCGGTTATTTGCATCTCAATGCCATCTGTTTTTTTTTCTTCTTTTTAATGCTGTCAACTAATGTTAAACATTGAAATGCAGTGTAATTGTGTTGGTCTGTTTTATGTATTCTAGATAATCCTCAGTGATGAAATATTCATGAAATGTTTCTTTGTTCTTCTTTCAAATGCTTTGCCAATAATGTTAACTGTGTATTTTGGATTGTGTCCTTATGCGCAAGACTCTTGCATTGATCAGCTGATTTCACCTGTTTCCTCTCTCCACAGGCGGATGACCTGCCCGATATCGCACCGCAGACGGTGACAGAGGAAAAGTACACGGATGAACATGGAAACTTGGTAGTCAAGAAAGTAAGGCGAAACTCTCAAATCTGAAATGAACAGGCAGTTTACTCGCTGTCAGTGTCGCCCGTGTATTGGCTTCACGTGAGGTTCCTCTCTGTCCGTCTTCTCTCAGATCACGCGCAAGGTGATCCGAAAGTATGTGTCTGCGGATGGTGTGGAGAGACAGGAGGTGACCATGGAGGGGTCTCATCAGGAGATGGTGCCCGTGGAGGAGGGTGACGCTGTCTCCAGAGTGGTAAAGAGAACTGTGGTCCACAGTGGAGGAGATCAGAAGGAGGTCAGTATCATCAGTCATCTATCAGCTTAAATGTTTATTATGGCAGTGATATGCCAGTACCCTTACCTGCTGTATGGCATATTCCCAGACAAAAAACCCATGCTGTGCTGGATATTCAGTTTATTAAACAATACACGGGGGTGTCCAGGTAGCGTAGCGGTCGATTCTGTTGTCTACCAACATGGGGATCACCAGTTTGAATCCTCGTGTTACCTCCGGCTTGGTCGGGTGTCCCTACAGACACAATTGGCCATGTCTGTGGGCGGGAAGTCAGATGTGTATGTGTCCTGGTCGCTGCACTAGCGCCTCCTCTGGTTGGTCGGAGCACCTGTTCGGGGGGGGAGGGGGAGCTGGGGGGAATAGCGTTATCCTCCCACGCGCAATGTTCCCCTAGTGAAACGCCTCAGTGTCAGGTGAAAAGAAGCAGCGGGTGACTCCACGTGTATCAGAGGAGGCATGCGGTAGTCTGCAGCCCTCCCCGGATCGGCAAAGGGGGTGGGGCAGCAACCAGGTTGGCTCGGAAGAGTGGGGTAATTGGCCAAATACAACTGACTAAAAAAATAAAAGGGGGGGGGGGTCCAAAAAAAAATAATTAAACACTGTTAGGTTACATCTCACCCTTTGGTTTGCTCTCACCAGTTGATCCTCTCGGGGTCCCCGGCCCTGGGTGCCGCCACAGCCTCCGCATTTGAGGCTGAACCCGTGCAAGGCAGAAAGGTCAGCAAAGTTGTGAAGACGACGGTGGTGAAAGGCCAGAGGTTGGAAAAGCAGATAGGTGACCCTTTGCTGGCCACCGATCTCCCCTCAGCTAGAGAGGACTTCGAGAAGGTCAGTAGAGGACCCAAACCTTGCAAGTCCAATCCAACGGAGTGGCTTCTACTGTATCTGAGGCATATTTAGCTGCGTTGCAGGGGTAAAGAACAGTCGTGTGCTGTGAGATACGTTTCTGATCATCTGTTGGTTGTGTTTAACAGGAGAAATTGGCAGCTGTTGTGTCAACATTACTATTTCTCACCATGGTTCATGATACAACCTGAAAACTTGCCCAGCTGTAACGTTTGTGCTCTCTTCAAAGTCCTTCTGACTCTCCTCTCCTTCTCTCCGCCATTCTTCTCCCCTTCAGGCATTGGGTTATGCCGGAGGCTTTGGGAAAATCCTCCTGCCTCATTTAGTAGAGAAAGACATTGTGCAGGAGGACGGTTCTGTGGTTAAAAGGTTGGCCTACAGCATGGGAGTGTTAAGAAATGGGCCCAAACAAGTGCCTGTGTGTTTATCGGGCATAAGTCCCAGAGGCTTATGTGAAAGCATGGCGTGGTTTTTATTTTGTTTCTTCTCCACTTTTTCCGTAGCCACGTTCTGATCTTGTTTGTGCTTTTGCAGGGTAGCCAGTAGATGTTGTTGGGTAGTTTTGGAGGGTAACGTGGAGCTAAGCTGCATGGTTTGGGTAAAACGTGGAGTAACTTGTTTCCAGCCCTGTCTAAATCCTTTCTCCCCCCCCCCCATGTCTTTGTCGTGTCCAGAGTCGAGATGCGTAAGTCGCGTACCCAGAAGAGGACCGTGGTGAGGGATGGCCAGGGGAGGCATGTGCACCTGGAGCGGCTGGACGACACCGCTGAGGCCCTGAAGCCTGATGCCCTTCAGCAGCATCTGCACCTACTGCTTCAGCACTACTGTGACGAGGACCAGGAGGAGGAGGAGGAGGGGAGTGAAGATGACAAAGTGGAGAAAGAAGAGGGCGATGAGTGACAGGCTGCTCATACCAAGTAACCCACCCCCCCCACCCCCGCTTTCTACCTGCCCCGTACAGAAGCCAGAGGCAGACTACTACGGTGTGTTTCACTCCCCAGAACATTTGTACCTGCTCCGCGTCCTCTCGTGATCCTCGCTGAACACTGGATTTTACTGTTTTTGCTCTGATACGTTTTTTCTGTCGCTGTGGTGAATAACGGAGCGGTGCTTTGTGCTTCAACACTTTCTTTTCCTTTCGGACGTTGTGTTTCACATGCTCGTTTTGTGACCAAAGATATTAACCCCCCGATTTCACCGGACCGCCGTTGACCGTGGTGGGCTTGTTTCGTCATACTCTTTCCTTCTTTTTTTGGGTAGCTTTGTGTTTGGCTGCTTGGGCGCAATACTGGATCGAGGACGATACCGCAAACGCGAAGAAGAATCAAGGTTGAAGGGCATCCGGGACGTTCTCCTCATGCACAGGCCTCTTTCTGAAGGGACGGTTGTAAACAGGATGTACATAGACCAGACAAGACGTCATGCTCGGACTGGGAAACAACCATTTTGAAGCATTTAAATACATTAGTCCACCTACCCCGCTGTGCACACGTGCACCAGAAACTGCTCCACTGTCACGAGGTTGAGACCGGCTGAGCTCGAGATGAGATTATGTTACATAGGAGATGTAGACCACAGCCATGCGGCGACCCCGGCCCTCTCAAACTCCTCTGCAAAACCAGCATTAGGCTCTAAGGCGGCGTACTTTTGCAGAAATTGGCTTTCTGACCGATGGTCCTCCCATGTCGTGACTGTCTGTTGTTCTTTTTGTCAGTTTTGTTTCTTGTTTTTACGCGTGTGTGTCCTTCCAACGCATGCCATGGAGTCACATCTTATTGTAAGCGTGTCACACAGCTGCCACGTGCGCGCACCCGCACGTGAATGTGTGTGCGTCAGCGTGGTAGCTCATAGCATCCTCAGTGGCACGGCGACGAGTCATCCGCTACCTTAAGTCGTGCTCGAGGTCGTTCTCCATCCCAGTTTTGTCTTTTTTGGATGTTCAGGTTGAGTCCTTATCCTCCCCCCCCATCGTTTTCTTGCTTTAGAACATCGATAGCTGGACCCCCCGCCTGCACCTTCTCACCTCACATGTGTTTGATGCACTTTTGCCCCTCACCTCAGCCAGCGGTACGGTGACCACTGTCTGTAGGCCCGCCACGACGGTACCTGGGGGGGACGGTACGGGGAGGACCCCCTCGGCGGTGTGGTGTAGACCGTTTTAATCACCGTGTTGGAGCACAGACATGGTGGACTGTGGCTTATTCCATGTGGAGCTGTATTTATTGAAACGTGTCCCACTCTTGGTCTTTCCGCGCCTCGGCGTGTACGTGTGAACCTGCTCCGGCGGTGCGAGCTACGACTTGTGGGGGGGATGACTTGCCATTGTACACAAGCAAGGCTTCTTTCAGCTGCCCGTTCCTTACGAACGGGTCCAGTAGGACAGTACAGCGGTCAGAGCCGACGCCGGCGTGGACAGCCGGTGTCTTTGGTGTTGTTTGCAGTACAGACTTTATCGGTGTAACAATGCGGTCCTCATGTTGCCATTTCCTTTGATTGTGGTTAAATGCAAGAATAAAGCAAACGTTAAAGTAACACTGATTTGATACATGAGCATCTTGTTTCCATGGTGATAACGATAAATACACATTTACGACGCAAGTATCTATACGGGCATGTATTAGTTATCAAATTGTTCATTTAAAAAAAAAGAAGCAAACGCTAACACGGCATAGCAGCTGCAGTGTGTACATGGCAGAAAATAAAATTGTACATGTGTCATATGCGGATGAAGTGACTGTCATTCTTTTCTCTTCTCTTTTTTTTTGAAGGTCCCCATCCTCACAAGATGGGGACCTTCAATGGCCCACATGAGGTCGGAAAGTTTGTAGGGGGAAAACTTGGAGATGTACGGTCAGTCCGGGTAACTAGAAGTGGGATGGTTATCATTGGTTGTATCTCAAAGCATCAGGAGCCCTTAAGATCAAGGTATTTTGAAGGTGTATCTGTGTGACTTGCTTTCCACCTGGATCCAAAGCAAAGTGGAAGGGAGTGATAAGTGGCCTTTGGGATGTTTCAGGTGTGTGTGAGGCAAGAAGAATGACGACATTCCGAGAAGGGAAGGAGGAGGACAGTTATTTTGTGCGTTTGATTTTTGCCGGAGAAGAGCCAGAAAGAGTGTACCCCATGCAGGGGTTAAAGTGGGATTTGGTAAGTGGGGGATCTCTGTATTAGAGAGGTGGGCAAAAGTGCGGGAGTGATAGGTAGCTAGCTAACGTTAGGCTAGCTAACCACTGGTCCAGTAGTCCCGACGTTAGCATTGTTAGCTAATAATAGCTACCGGTAGCTAACGTTTGCTAGCTAGTTAGTTATTTGAATGAAAATATTGCATGGCCAGAGCTAAGGTTGGACAAACATAACTAGCTAGCTACCGGTAACGTTACCGGACGCTACCGATAGTTAGCTTGCCTAGCAGCATTCAAACAACTAGCCAGCAACGTCAGCAACTAGCTAGCAACGTTACCGGGTGGAAGATAGCTAGTTAGCTAGCTAGCTAACGTTACGTTCGCTAACGTTAGTTGCTTGAATGAAAACCACAGCAGAGCTAGACAAAACTGTTGGAAATACTATTGGAAATACACTGAAGATACTCACTCTTTATGCCCCCCAATCCAAGATAATAGTGCAGGTAGCAGGTTGACGCTCTCTCGAGTCTGGTCTGCCTGGTGCGGTGAACTGACCCTGACCCGTGAGTGTGAAGCCAGTCTCTTCTGACGTCAAGTCTGGTGAAGCCACACAGCAGGCAGGTGCGGGTCACGTGAGGACCCGCACCTGACTTTATTTGCGATTTATTTTGTAATGCTTGTGAATTGGCTGCATCATGTTTTTTGTTTTAAATTTTACTGTGACAAAAAGGTTGAAATTACTCCTGTCTACAGAGTGCCGGATCTCAGCTCCGGTTGACTTCGGGGAGGAGGGGATTCGGGTAGCTCCTGCCCACTTTAATCACTGACCCCATGTGAGCTACAGGGCGAGGCCGCGAGCGCTCCTCTCAATTGTTTTTGTTGAAAACATGGACACGTTGCTGCAGAATGTAACGGAATCAGAAGATGTGAGCGATGTGGGGAGGACGACTGCAATGTGGGAAACTGTTAAATGGAGAGAGTGCGAGCAAAGTGTCGCCACTGCAAGGGAAATCATGATGCGGGGCCAGCACAGTTTCCAACAAGAATTAAGAGAAAGTGAACAAGAGGAGAGCAGAAAAGGGATTGTCGTATGCTGCAGCCGTTAAAAGAATGGGAACAATGAGAGTGATGTGAGACAAGAACCTAGGGAGAACAAGTCAGTCAGGAGGCACGCTGAGTTCTGCTTTTGTAAGGGCCAGATGACGTCTTTGGCAATGATAATTAACTGTACTGCTGGAGCAGAAAGAAAATCGGAGAGAATTGACATAATTATATATGCAGCAAGGACATTTCTGGGTGTTGTAGGAGTTTCTGGAGAAGGTGCTCAGCAGCAGCTGAGAGGGGCTTTTAGTCCGTCACAGAAACCTGAGGAGGAACTAGTTTAAGTGAGAAGACGTGCGTTTCTTTTCGCAAATGCAGTTGGTGCTGGTGTTCTAGTTTGGGCTACCCACGCAGGGTTGGGGTTAGGCTACAGTTAGGGTTAGCTACTGGTAGCTCATCCTGTCAGACTAGTCTGATAAACTAAGCCTCTCATTATGATCTACCCTAGCAAGAAAATGTAGGGAATATCTATAAGAATGGACTACTATCTCTGTAAATGTGGTTATAAGCAGAGTAGCTAATTCTGTCAGGTAGGAAATAGTGGTGCTTGAAAGTTTGTGAACCCCTTAGAATTTTCTATATTTCTGCATAATCAGATTTTCACACACGTCCTAAAAGCAGATGAAGAAAACCCAATTAAACAAATGAGACAAAAATATGATACTTGGTCATTTATTTATTGAGGAAAATGATCCAATATTTCACATATGTGAGTGGCAAAAGTAGGTGAACCTTTGTCTGTGAATGCTCTCATTCATCCAGGTCATGGTTATCCAAAGGAATTGAATCGAGTGCAACTGGATTTGGTATATATCCGTGAAGACGTTTCGCCTCTCACCCAAGAGGCTTCATCAGTCCGTGCCTTTCTGACTAGACCAAGCTAGCAGACCAAGCTAGCAGACTAGCTTGGTCCGACTGATTCCACCGCAAGAAAGCTGGCTGGTTCTCGGCTAGCCCCATATTGCGACGCCACCTACTGGTAACCTTCCGTCACTCTGCGATGGGGTCATGTAAGCTTATCATAAATGGACACAAGGAATAAATCAAAGAGCTCTAATTTCAACCCGTCTTCAACCAGCTCCATTTCCAGAGGTATCATTGTGATTAATATTTCCACAGCCTCTGTTGATTTTAAGTTCGATTAAGGCTCCGTCTGCTGCAGGTATTTGCTGTGCATTACGGTATCGTAATGTAGCGAATTCGGGGGGACAACGCAACCACAGAAACTGCCGCGGCCGGGACGCGAACCCGTGTCGCCCGCACCGCAGGAGACATCGCCGACCGCTCGACTAAAGGGTCAGACCCGCCAGCCAGCGGCCAGCGTGTGTTCTTATCCATGCGCGTTACAGTACTAAGAACTTCGAAGATGGCTGATTGCAGCGGTCTGCTGCGTCTACGTTACCGTAACGTACGGCGTAGAAGTGCGGGATGTGTGGTTCCAGTTTTTGTTCTTCAGAAAACTGGCAAAAGAAGCAAAGCGGAAAAAAGGACAAACTCAGGTGTTTTTGAAAAGGACATGGGCCTTTCCTGCGGCTCGGTGGGTTCAGCTGTGGCGCATCCCAAGCCTAGTAGGAGCTCCTCACCTGCATATTACCACTGCAAAGTTCAGGTGGATTTGAGCAAAAGTCTGACCCCTGCTTCCGACCACCACAGGTCAAAACACACACGTTTGTACTTCTACCTTTGTGAGGGCGCCTCGTTGACTACATCCATTCCCTAAACCCAAACTTAACCATCAGAACTAGATGCCTAACCTTAACCCTACCCTAAACCCAAGTCCTAACCCTAAAACAGACCCTTGAAGACAGTGGTGGATCTAGAGATTTTTTCCTGGGGTGGCAAAGGGGTGGCAAGACTGTGTCCCAGAGGTGGCAGCTACCACCCCTTTGCCACCCTGTAGATCCGCGCCTGTGAGGGGGAGGGGGATTCTAAATCGGCGACTTCTGTTTGAGATGAGTTTGGTGCGGGTCTCATTGACCTTCACCATGCATGTACATAAAATATACTTTAAAAACATATTATCTGATTTATGAATGGGGTGGCAACAGGGGTGGCAAGACTGTGTCCCAGAGGTGGCAGCTGCCACCCCTTGCCACCCTGTAGATCCGCCCCTGCTTGAAGAAGTAAGGACTGGCAAAAATGTCCTCGTCCTGATGGTCAAAAACTTAAATTGGTCCTCACAAAGATACAAGTACAAGTACACACACGCGCACGCACACACAGGACCGACGACAGAATTGATATATTTGGCATAAATCACACATCTTTATTTGATATTTCTTTAACATACACCATTCTTATCTATCATGGCAACAATACACACCCGTGGCCCAGTGGGGTTTTCATAAATTCTTAAGATAAAACTAAAACAGGGGCGTGGGACAAATGAGACTAAACCAAACAGAATGAGGTGTGTCTGAACGTTGTCGGAACTAACGCAGTTGTAACCGTGTTACACCACAATATACACCATGCACAAAGAGCTGTGTCTTCAGAAGAAACAAAGTGTTCAAAACACCACCGTGGATACCTCAGGAAACCCATTTTCACAGTGCAACAACATTTGACCTTCATCTCAGTGTACTTATGTAATTCATCTGTGGCCCCCCCTACAGTGTAAATAGTGTGTTAGCGTACAGTTATTAGCCAGTTTAGCATTAGCGGTTGGTAGTTCCCCCATACACAACCAGAAGACGAATTGGCTCATTGGCGGAGACGCAGGGAAAGAGGAGCAGGGTGGGCCATGCACTTAACAGGGCACTGCACAGGGTTCAACTCTAGTTCAAGCAACATGGCAAAACTGGGTGGAATTACATTAAGGGATGAAGGGGTAACCTACTGCAATAATCACGATATAAAAAGTAAACAATAACAATGTAGCCAATAAAATTCACATAATTAGATCCTTATGAAAATATGATTTGACTTTAAAAGCATTCCAAGAATCAAATAATGGCCTTAAGTATGTATATGTACACAATATATCTATAGTTTACATTCTATCAGACTGTTTGTACACACACCTCTGTAAGGATGGAGGAAAACTCAGACGGGATAGACATATGTTCAGCTTTCACTTCCCTTTTGCACATGGACTCAAAGCTTCTAGTAATCATGTTTAGTCTCAACTGCAAACATAAACAACAGATTGGTCTGAGAACCTCGTTTGAAGAAGTTTAAATGGTTCCTCTCAAGATAAAACATGGACATAGCAGTTCACGTCAATCACCAAAATTGATACAGCACCAAAACAAAAGCAAGCTTGTGCCTAGAATCTTTATGGACTGCTATTTTGAAAAGATGAAGCCATTAAAAATAAGATATTGATATTGGTCATTGTGCCAAAAGGTAAAACATCAAAATATCTTGTCAGATGATACGCCGTCTGTAATATTTAAACAGAAAATTGTCCTAGTTGAAGACTGTAAGGTTTCAGTACACTGTTTCACCAGTCTGGAGGTCCAGAAGTTCTACTTAAAGAGCCTGATCATACAAGTGGGACGTCATCCCTGGCTCTTTTGAAACCTAGCTAAACTTAAAACACATCTAAAAACAGGCCATTACAACTTATTCAGATAAAACATGCTTCAGATCTTTATATCCTGTGAGGAAGCTGTAATTAAACACCACGCATTCTCACTATAAAATGATATTTTTAAGATTTTTAAGTATTCATTTTTTCCCCCACCAACGTTTACAGAAATCTTCAGTCCAGCAGCGACGATATGTAAACAACACTCTGAGAGGGCGGAGTTCTAGCGATGGGCAGGGAATGGATGAGGGGGTTGATAGACACTTGGAAGGGAGCAGGTCTGGTCAGCTGACTGATTTAGGCTGGAGGGTATTGGGGTCAAAGGTGGTCCTCTTAACTGAAACAGAGATAAAACAATTAAATGGATATTGATATACTGCATAATAAATCTCATTAACACTTATGTTTCCGAGTCTGTGCCTCTTACTTGTGGAGTGCCCCAGGGTTCTATCTTTGGCCCTGTTGTGTTTTCCTTGTACACTTCCCCTGGTCACTTGATTGGTAGTTTCAAACATATATCCTACCACTGTTATGCAGATGATACACAGATGTACGTCGCTTTTAAGAACTTTATATCTTCTTCCCAGCTTGACTGTTTGCCAGCTCTAAAAAACTCAATGTCTTCCAACTTCCTTCAGTTAAACACAGATAAAACTGCAATCCTGATCATTGGCCCAGAGGAGGTTTCTGATTAAATTAAACTGTTAGTCCGCTTGCTACACATGTCAAACTTACCTTACAACAACAAACTAGGTGTTGTTTTTGACCAACATTTGAGCATGTAAGGAAAGACCCTCAGTCTTCTTTTTTTTTTCAAAATTAAGAAACATTGCTGAGATTAAGGGATTGCTATATGTCAACAACATTGAAAATGTAATCCATGCATTTCTCTCTTCAAGGCTGTTGTAAGGTACCTCATGTTCTTCTTTGTCTCAACTTCAGCTTATTCATAATGCTGCTGCAAGGCTTCTGACAAATCCTCCACTGTGGGCGCATATCACACCAACTTTGGCTTTTTTCCATTGGCTTTCAGTGGAGCGTAGGTGTAAATTTAAAATTATTTTGCTACTTATAAGGCCCTGAACAAATTGTGACTAACCCATACTTCAGAGTTACTGAGCCCTTATTCTCCAGCAGGGTCCCTTAGGTCCTCTGACCAGGGCCTGTTGGATACACCTAAGACAAGGCTGCTATCCAGAGGAGACGGTGCATTTGCAATGGTTGATCCAACTCTCTGGAACAGTCTCCCGTCTAGTATTAAATCTGCCGTGTCTGTTTCAAGGTTTAAAATACCTTTAAAGTCCACCTTTACAGCAGGCACTTTCATGTGTAGCATTGTCTCTGCCTGTCTGTTTTGTGTCATACATTTGTCATATATTTTGTATTCCTACATTCAATTTCTTATTGTATTTGCATTTTTATCTGGCTTCAGTGCCTTGTAGCTTTTGTTTCAAATGGTGCTCTATAACCAAAGGCCTACTTACTAATATAATACAATAATAACTTTATTAATAATAATAATAACACACATATATATATATATATATATATATATATATAGATATATATAGATATACACATATATATACGTATATATAGCACTTTTCTAAAATAATGTTAAAAAGTGACTTGCAAAGAACTAAAACCAGACAAGACAGAAATAAGAAGGAAGACCAAATAAGTAAGAGTAAAAATAAAAACAAATATCAAACATTTGTAAAAGCTTTCATAAAAAGAAAAGCTTCAAAACGAGAGTTAAAAGAAGCTAGAGACTTGGTTAGTCTGGGGGTGGGGTGGGGGCTCTAACAGCAAAAGCCAGATCACCCTTTGTGATAAACCGAGACCTGGAATAACCAGCAGGGCTCCATCTGCAGGGGGCGTATACCAGGTCAATAAATGAATGGTGGAGGGGGGGTATACCAGGTCAATAAATGAATGGTGGAGGGGGGGTATACCAGGTGAATAAATGAATGGTGGGGGGGGGTATACCAGGTCAATAAATTAATGGTGGAGGGGGTGTATACCAGGTCAATA
Organism: Lampris incognitus; assembly: GCF_029633865.1. Classification (NCBI taxonomy): domain Eukaryota; kingdom Metazoa; phylum Chordata; class Actinopteri; order Lampriformes; family Lampridae; genus Lampris; species Lampris incognitus. The sequence continues at coordinate 29,430,530 of NC_079230.1, forward strand.
AATTAATGGTGGAGGGGGGGTATACCAGGTCAATAAATCAGAAATGTAAGTAGGTGCAAGACCGTTTAAGGCCTTAAAGGTGAGAAAATGTTTTTTTAAATCAATCTGAAATATAACAGGGGGCCAGTGTAGGGAGGCGAGCACAGGAGTGATATGGTCATGCCTCTTTGTCCCGGTAATGAGCCGAGCAGCAGCATGTTGTACCAACTGCAGACGGTGGAGGGAGCCCTCGCTGATTACTGAGTAAAGTGCATTGCAATAGTCAAGCCGAGAATAGATAAAAGCGTGTACAACTTTTTGCAGATCGGCAATTGATAAAAATGAACTAATGTTGGAGATCAGCTTGAGCTGGAGAAACATGACTGAACATGTTTGACTTGATGGTCAAACCCGAGGTTGGCATCGAATATTGCCCAAGATTCCCAGCAGCCTGCTTCATATGATATACTTAATATACATTCATATTACAAAAGGTATACATAGAAGTATACAGTGAGCTGTCTATATGGGAGTCATGACAACTTAGCAGGGAGCGTGCCTGGCTACAGGGGAGGTGGAGGAAGGACACCTGTATAGTCACCTTACTTGGTGGGCACGGTGGGCGATCCAGAGCGGTGGAAGTGTATGTTCTGCCACTTCCCGTCCCGGCGATGCCAGATGCGGGTCTCCTCGGACTGCATGGTGCATGGCTTGCCGCTGCTGTCAATGTATTGGGTAAGGCGGATGTAGGCGATGCATGCTGCCTCGTCGCCGATCAGGTGGACGTGGGGGTTGAGCAGAATGGTGTGGATGGGGTGCTTACTCTTGGAAAGAGCTGGCCATGGAAAACAAAATGGAAGAAGGTTGGGGGTGGCAAACAAAATGGAATTCTCAAAATTATAACCTACCAGTAGGCTGATTTGACGCTGGCACCAACCAGCCAACATCTGATGCCTGGTCTGAGTAAAGGTTCGGCACTACACATAAAGGTGGCCGCATGCAAGTTCCTAACCGTTCTCAAAGTAGAAGCGATGGAAATCAGTTCCCTCCACCAGGTTGCCCAGAGCCTCAGGCTCAAAAGATGTGAGGCCGGGGTCACAGATTTCCCTGAGGCGATAAAGAGAACACACAACATTAAAAGTGAGGCGAGTACTACTTTGTATAGGGTGGCATCATAGGAATTACTGACCGATATACCTACTCTGCAAGAGAAATGATCAGAATCAGTCAAAAGATAAGTAGAACTGAAGGGAACTAACATGTAGGCGTCCAAGTCTCCATTGTTGATGGCCTCAATAAGATGCTCCGTGACCTTGATGATTTCCTGCTTGCGAGCTGAGAGAGACAGAGAGGCGGAGAGAAAGAGGAAAGCTTAGGTTGGTAGTCAGAAGGCGTCAGCGACTCTGCTAAAAAGCGATAAAACCACTGGACGGGGTGATGAAGTGAGACGACGTGGGACACGAGGTCAACAGCCACCCAAAGTCACAACACCAGGAGACTCCGGGAGTTGGATTCAGACAACACACAGTAATGAACACACACATACAGACACTCTCACACATAAAGGGAGGTGAGGAATGACGTCTATGTTCCAGCCTGGGAGGTCAGTGGTTCACGTCATGACAACATCAACATTACCTTTTGCACTAAGTAGGTAAGCTTGAAACAACAAATGCAAAGAACAGATTTGTGGATTTAGCAAACTGCATCGAGTGGTGACAGCAAACTGCACACGTATGGCGGGCCTGAAGGCAATGATGCGCACACACAAATGCAACACAAACACAGGAATGCCGATCCTTTCCTCTTTACCTTCCAAAGCTGAGTCTGCACTACAGTTTGCAGCTAGCCGGACGCTTACAAGGCCACTGACTGTCTGAAGAGGCACCAGAAGAGCCACCAGAAGCACCCAAGAAGCTGCTGAGAGGTAGAACATGTTCCCTGCTAACTCTCCTGCCTTGCTGCAGCGCCCAACAGATGAACAACTCCGGCAGGACAGACTTGAAAGTGGTCGGGAGACTGTTAAGAGTCAATATAAACCCTGCTGCAGCCTGCTGTGATTGGCTATCTGGAGTCTGTAGCGTGCTGTGATTGGATATTTAGAGTCTGTAGATATTTAGAGTCTGTAGCGTGCTGTGATTGGATATTTAGAGTGTAGCATGCTGTGATTGGATATTTAGAGTCTGTAGATATTTAGAGTGTAGCATGCTGTGATTGGATATTTGGAGTCTGTAGCATGCTGTGATTGGATATTTAGAGTCTGTAGCATGCTGTGATTGGATATTTAGAGTCTGTAGCATGCTGTGATTGGATATTTAGAGTCTGTAGCATGCTGTGATTGGATATTTAGAGTCTGTAGCATGCTGATTGGATATCTGGAGTCTGTAGCATGCTGTGATTGGATATTTAGAGTCTGTAGCATGCTGTGATTGGATATTTAGAGTCTGTAGCATGCTGATTGGATATCTGGAGTCTTAGATATTTAGAGTCTGTAGCATGCTGTGATTGGATATCTGGAGTCTTAGATATTTAGAGTCTGTAGCATGCTGTGATTGGATATCTGGAGTCTTAGATATTTAGAGTCTGTAGCGTGCTGTGATTGGAAATTTAGAGTCTGTAGATATTTGGAGTCTGTAGCATGCTGTGATTGGAAATTTAGAGTCTGTAGCGTGCTGTGATTGGATATTTAGAGTCTGTAGCATGCTGTGATTGGATATTTAGAGTCTGTAGCATGCTGTGATTGGATATTTAGAGTCTGTAGCATGCTGTGATTTGATATTTAGAGTCTGTAGCATGCTGTGATTGGATATTTAGAGTCTGTAGCATGCTGTGATTGGATATTTAGAGTCTGTAGCATGCTGTGATTGGATATTTAGAGTCTGTAGCATGCTGTGATTGGATATTTAGAGTCTGTAGCATGCTGTGATTGGATATTTAGAGTCTGTAGATATTTGGAGTCTGTAGCATGCTGTGATTGGATATTTAGAGTCTGTAGATATTTGGAGTCTGTAGCATGCTGTGATTGGATATTTAGAGTCTGTAGCGTGCTGCGATTGGATATTTGGAGTCTGACACAGCGAAAACATTCAGGTCAACGTTCTTCAAAAAGGGATCTTTGCTATTTGCACAGGAATGTCCACATGTACAAACCTATGAACCCAGTAATGTTGACAAACCACGGCGCTGTGCTGTCTCGTCACCTACTCATCCTCAGGGGCTCAGTGAAGCCCTCTTGCGTAAGCAGCGCACTTTGTCCGTCTCTGAAACACTTGGCACAGACTGAAAAAATCATATCGTTCGACAGAAACGAGGGTCGATCGCTGAGAACTGGGATCTTTTCTGTCAGTTGGGTCAGTAAAGTGCTTCATGCCGTTTACCATTTCCTCCCGAGCGAATGTCAGTACCACTCAACGAGAAGCCAGTTACATCCGCTCTTATCGGCCGCCGCCGGCGGGCTGTACAGTGTCTCTGTGGGGTGGAAATAACCTACTGAGCAAGACAGGCAGCGTCTTTGTGGGCTGCACAATAGTCTCTCCATCTGGGGTCTTTCATGAAAGCATGGAAAAAAAGATGGAACACTGGCATGAATGCACGCACACACACACACACACACACACACACACACACACACACACACACACACACACACACAGTGGCAGAGGACTGAATGAACCAAATAGTAAATGATAAAAAAACTAAATGGGGGGGTCCGGGTGGCGCAGCGGTCTATTCCATTGTCTATCAATGCAGGGATCGCCGGTTCGAATCCCCGTGTTACCTCCAGCCTGGCCGGGCGTCCCTACAGACACAATTGTCTGTGTCCGCGGGTGGGAAGCTGGACGTGAGAATGTGTCCTGGTCGCTGCACTAGCGCCTCCTCTGGTCGGTCAGGGCGCCTGTTCGGGGGGGGGGGTAGCCTGATCCTCCCACGCACTACGTCCCCCTGGTGAAACTCCTCACTGTCAGGTGAGAAGAAGCGGCTGGTGACTCCACGTGTATGGGAGGAGGCACGTGGTAGTCTGCAGCCCTCGGCGGAGGAGGTGGAGCAGAGACCGGGACGGCTGGGAAGAGTGGGGTAACTGGCCAAGTACAATTGGGGAGAAAAAGGGGGGGCGCGCAAAATGGAGCCTAAAAGAAACAATGATAGTAAGTGAGTGGTTGTCAGTCCTGTAACTTCACTTAAGTCAGTGTTAATGACTATAATAATAATAATAATAATAATAATAATAATAATCATGCTGAAAGACTCTTGCCCTGCAACTCATACAGACACCGTGTCTGTATGAGTTGACATGACCCCACGAAGAGCTTTTTCAGGCTGGCAAAACAAACAAACAAATTCACCTTTTCAAAATGACTACGCATAATGAGCTCCCTGTTGACCCCAAGTCAACTCTATTCCCGACCATCTCTCTGACAGGGCTAGGAGGTGTCCTGACAGGCTGTGACCAGCAGAGGGCGCTACAACACAGCGGCAGTAGATGACACAGGTTTACAAAGGGGTGTGGTTCCACTGAACACACTATTTTTTTACGGCCTTTTTATTTTTTTACTGACTGTGGAGCCACTGGAGTTGTCACGTTGCTTTATCAAACATAACGAGATCTTCCAGGACTGGAACGACTTACAGATCACTACTGCCTTCCTTAAACAGCGGCTAGTGGACATGTGGGGGGGGGGGGGATGGGGCAGGGCTGTAGTTTGTAATGTTGTTGTTTTAAGCTTCAGAAGTGATGCAGCCAGCTCACGCTCAGTTTTTGTGAGAGGTTATTTTGTTTCAATGCGGTGATACAGCTTTTTCAACCAATGAGAGACTATCCTAAATGTAAATGATAATAAGTACACATGCATGATTATAACACTATTGCAATTTAAATATTGTGTGTGTGTGTATATATATATATATATATATATATATATATTATATATATATATAAATATGTAGTATATATTTATATAATATATAAATTATTTATTTATATATAATATTGAAATGTAGCATAATCAACACAATGAATCATAAGCATAAGTATTAAACATAAAACTACCACAAAGGTGCATTTTTGCCCGCCACGGTGACTGGTAGGAGAGCGGCGGGGCACTACAGTCGGGTGGCAATCTGGGAAGTAATCCTGCAGCCATTTGCCGAGCAACTGGGAGGACTTGCACTGTGGCTCGCTGAGCTTGGGGCCGGGCGGGGCCCTGGGTGTGGGTGTGATGGGGGCCGCGGCGGTGTGTGTCGGGGTGCGTGGAGAGAAAGACCAGAAAGGAACGAGTGAAGAAGAGGAGCAGGTTGCCAATGACCGGCGCCCGCAGGATGTAATGGCGGCACTCCTCCCCAGTGGGCAACGCGCTAGGAGAGTGCCAGCAGGAGGAGGAGGAACAGGAGGAGGGGAAGGAGGCAGAGGGATTATAATCAGGTGGATTTAGTCGGTAGGTTCGGGGACAGGCGGAAGGACACCATGCTGGGATGAGAAAGTAAGGGAATGGGTGAAACAGTGTGGATGGATAAGATGGATGAATGGACAGCTAGATGGATGGATGGATGGATGTATCCATGTATGTATGATGGATGGATAGTGGGTGGATATATAAAATGGATTGAAGGGCGGATGGACAGATGAATGGATGGGTGTGTGGGTGGGTGGACAGACATATGGACGGGGGGGCGGGTGGATTGACAGATGAGCGGGTGAATGGGGTGGACAGAAGTATAGCTTGAGGGATCGGAGGTGCAGGAATAACAGAAAAGACGAAATGGAGAAAAGAAAGATGAGTAGCACACAGGAAATGAGCATTTAAAGGCTGAGAACAAATCAAACCTGGGAGACGATGGCTGCTGGGAGACTCATCAGAGGGATAGTAAGGTACGATAACGGCGTGCGAGAGGCTCCTCTCCTCCGGCATGAGGCGATGATGTCATAGACTATTGATACCAGGTCTTTAACACTACTTCACTCACACTGGATAAAATGTCTCCCGCTAAACCCCGTACCGAGCTCCAGTTCTGTTCCAGCCACCAGAAGACAGAAACATCGACCCGCCGGCTTCTTTAATTGGTCTATTTTTAACCTCGGCCGCCTGACAGCAGTCGTGTATCGATGGACGCCGTATGGGAATGTCACACGAGCAGTCTGTGACATCATAGTATGTGAGCAGGATGTGCACGCTCTGCTTAATTGTTCAAGGAGAAAGACGCCCTGAAACACTAGAACAATCTAACCACTGAACGCCGCTCCTCCACTAGGAGGGGAAACGGTGCGACGCTTTAAAACTGCAATCGTAAGATTTTACATTCAGTCGTCCATTTGAAATTCAGCAACCATGTGGCGATTCTGTCGGACAGTCAGGCAGCGTCGCAGTCGAGCGGCGTTCCAACACAGTTGGACGCAGGAGGCAGAGACGGACATACCTGGTGACACTGATATTCCTGGACTACAAACAAGATCTGCTTCCGCTTCTTCCGCTTCCGGTGTGGGAAGGTGGCGGCGCGAATTCACGGCTGCTGCGGCGGCCTCACCCAGCACCGTCCATGCAGTGTCTTTGTCCACGTCTGCGTCCAAGTTTGGTGTCTTCGTTTGATGGCTGGGAGAGCTTGGTCTACTGCGTCCTGTGGGCCCAGGGACCACGGCCCTGCCTGGAGCTGCACCCGAAGAGGAAACACCAAGGGCGGTCTGACAGGACGCGGAAGCGGGGCAGGCTAAGCTAACTGCTAGCCCATGCAGATCGGCAGTTCTGATAACACCGAGGGCGGTCTGGCGGTGGTCTCACCTAGCCATGACTGTGTTTTCAGTGTTGTCGTGTGAAGTGCGGGGAGGTGTGTCGAGGGTGTCTGGCTGGGAGAGCTGGTGTTGGATCAGCTGAAGGAGCCTGGTCTGCTGCATCCTGTGGGCCCAGGGACCACGGCCCTGCCCGGAGCTGCACCCGAAGAGGAAACACCGAGGGCGGTCTGACAGGACGCGGAAGCGGGGCAGGCTAAGCTAACTGCTAGCCCATGCAGATCGGCAGTTCTGATAACACCGAGGGCGGTCTGGCGGTGGTCTCACCTAGCCATGACTGTGTTTTCAGCGTTGTCGTGTGGAGTGCGGGGAGATGTGTCGAGGGTGTCTGGCTGGGAGAGCTGGTGTTGGATCAGCTGAGGGAGCCTGGTCTGCTGCATCCTGTAGGCCCAGGGACCACGGCCCTGCCCGGAGCTCCACCCGAAGAGGAAACACCGAGGGCGGTCTGACAGGACGCGGAAGCGGGGCAGGCTAAGCTAACTGCTAGCCCATGCAGACCGGCAGTTCCGACAGTCATGCTGGCTGGCGTCCGTTCTCCTCTTTCTGCAGATGTAGCTGCCGCTGTGGCTTGCGTGCCCTCCGCTCAGCAGTAGTCCGCACCGCTGTAAAAATGTGATCCTCAGACCAAAGTCTAAACTTCATCAAACTACATCGTCTCACTGCGGTCATACTGATCGTCCGTCTGGCAGAAGCATCGCCGCAACGGCGTTGTTTTTCAGCCTTTAATCCTGTCGGAGTCGTTTCCAACACGTAGGCGTTCGCCGCTGCATCAGTGTTCGTCCTACCCGGTCAAAACATTCCAACAGCGGGACACGGAGACTGGAGCATCTCCAACCACGACGCTAAAGATGGCAGCTAGCGTTATGCAACCTGACTCCATGGACAGACTAATGACTCATCGCTGGAGACATGCTGCAGACGGCGGCTTTAAATGTAGGAGAACCCATTTTCTCTCTCAGGATAATACCTGCACTTTCACCTCCCCACCTCCTCCCACACCCAGCTCCTGTGTGAAAGGGACCGTTGTCGAATTTTACAATCCCGCTTTCAGCTTCGAGGGATTTATAACACTGTATATGAAGTAAAAGGGGACTGGTTAACTCTACTGGCCAAACTGACAGGCCGGGGAATGCGATGCGAGGCAGGGGACGAACGCCAGAAAGAAAGATGGTAAAATTATATTTCTTCCAAAACAAAATGAACAAATGCTACTGAACCCTGTCATCATCATGGCAGCAGCAGGTTGCAATGTGAAGGATGCTTATGATGACTGTCACTCAGTAATAAGGATGGGGCTGTGTACTGGCATAGCGGTGCGAGTGGCTTAATCACACCGGCTACAGGTGCCCGGAAACACACTGCAGGGAGACACACTGCAGGGAGACACACTGCAGGGAGACACTGCAGGGAGACACACTGGAGGGAGACACACTGCAGGGAGACACACTGGAGGGAGACACACTGGAGGGAGACACACTGGAGGGAGACACACTGCAGGGAGACACACTGGAGGGAGACACACTGGAGGGAGACACTGCAGGGAGACACACTGGAGGGAGACACACTGGAGGGAGACACACTGCAGGGAGACACACTGGAGGGAGACACACTGGAGGGAGACACACTGGAGGGAGACACACTGCAGGGAGACACACTGGAGGGAGACACACTGGAGGGAGACACACTGCAGGGAGACACACTGGAGGGAGACACACTGGAGGGAGACACACTGGAGGAGACACACTGCAGGGAGACACACTGGAGGGAGACACTGCAGGGAGACACACTGGAGGGAGACACTGCAGGGAGACACACTGGAGGGAGACACACTGGAGGGAGACAGTGCAGGGAGACACACTGGAGGGAGACACTGCAGGGAGACACACTGGAGGGAGACACACTGGAGGAGACACACTGCAGGGAGACACACTGGAGGGAGACACTGCAGGGAGACACACTGGAGGGAGACACTGCAGGGAGACACACTGCAGGGAGACACACTGGAGGGAGACAGTGCAGGGAGACACACTGGAGGGAGACACTGCAGGGAGACACACTGGAGGGAGACACACTGGAGGGAGACACACTGGGGGCGGGGAAACTTGTTTTAGCCTGAAAAAAGTGATTTCTAATTGATTTGGGGTAAATAGTCTCTAAAGATTTTTAACTTTTGCGTTGATAAAGTCTGTTTTCGGTTTGTCAAATGTCGATGTGAGGGGCGTCCGGGTGGCGTGGCGGTCTATTCTGTTGCCTACCAATACGGGGATCGCCAGTTCAAGTCCCCGTGTTACCTCCGGATTGGTCGAGCGTCCCTACAGACACAATTGGCCGTGTTTGCCGGTGGGAAGCCGGATGTGTCCTGGTCGCTGCACTAGCGCCTCCTCTGGTTGGTTGGGGTGCCTGTTCGGGGGGGGGGGACAGCGTGATCCTCTCACGCGTTACGTCCCCCTTGGTGAAACTCCTCACTGTCAGGTGAAAAGTAGCGGCTGGCGACTCCACATGTATGGGAGGAGGCATGTGGTGGTCTGCAGCCCTCCCCGGATCGGCAGAGGGGGTGGAGCAGCGACCGGGACGGCTCGGAAGAGTGGGGTAATTGGCCAAGTACAAAAAAAAAATGTCGATGTGAGTGTCTGTGATGGCACATACAAATGTGAACTCATAAAGACATGCAAAAACAGAGGGACACCCTGGGCGGGGCAGTCTGGAGAGTGGACCATCAGCGAAAATCCTCTAAAACTTGCACGTCAATGAACGAAACCTAAACATTCCCTCCCTCTCTCTCTCTCTCTCTCTCTCTCTCTCTCTCTCTCTCTCTCTCTCTCTCTCTCTCTCTCTCTCTCTCTCTCTCTCTCTCTCTCTCTCTCTCTCTCCCTTTAGCCCACATTGCTCACACTACTGTGTGTCCGGCTACAATGTTGCTAATGAGCAACAGTCCAGGCCGGCGGGTAGAGAACACAACACATGTTGAGCTGTTACACTGGGCTTCTGCACTGGAAACAAACTAACTGGAAAAAACCTGTCACCACGGCACCGAGCCTGGGAAACTACACCAGGAGCGAGGATTCATTTCATCCACCCACCCATCCAAACCGCTTACCCTGCTCTCAGGGTCGTGGGGTGCTGGAGTCTATCCCAGCTGTCGCTGGGCAGCAGGCGGGGAGACACCCTGGACAGGCTGCCAGTCCATCACACACACACACACACACCTAGGGACAATTTAGTATGGCCGAGTCACCTGACCTACATGGTCTTTGGACTGTGGGAGGAAACCGGAGCCCCCGGAGGAAACCCACGCAGACACGGGGAGAACATGCAAAGTCCACACAGAGGATGACCCGGGATGACCCCCAAGGTTGGACTACCCCGGGACTCAAACCCAGGACCTTCTTGCTGTGAGGCGACCGTGCTAACCACTGAGCCACCGTGCCGCCTGGTTCCTTTCACATCAGTTCTAAATCAAAATCAACACTTTTTGGTCTTTAGGATGAATTGTGACTTGTGTTCCAGTTCGAGACAAAGTCAACGCAGGGTGGATCGGCACGCGTTTAACACGACGGTGATATCTGAGCACGTGGTACCGTAACAGCCTCGTTTGCGAAAGAACAAAACCAACAAAGCGATACGGACAATGGAGATGACAGAACACATAAAGGGCATCAGGTACAGTGAATAACATGGACAACATCAGCCGAGATCTCCGTTCAGCATCAGACTGAAGAGTCCCGTAGAGCAGTGGTTCTCGACCTTTCTGGGGTCCTGGACCCCCCTGCGTATTTTTGATCTACCCTGAGGACCCCTCCACCTGATCTTGGGTGGAGGGGGGTTGCAATTTGATAGAAACAGTAGAAACTGCATTTTAAATTGCATTATAGCATTTATTCACTCTTTGGGGCAAAAATAAGAGCTTTCGGTTGTAACTTAGATATAGTTAACAAAACAGAATTCTTATGCAGTAACTTTCAGATATATGTAACAACACAGAATATGTATTCAGTAACTTTCAGATATATGTAACTAAACAGAATATGTATTCAGTAACTTTCAGATATATGTAACTAAACAGAATATGTATTCAGTAACTTTCAGATATATGTAACTAAACAGAATATGTATTCAGTAACTTTCAGATATATACAACAACACAGAATTCTTTATAGTTTAGGTAGATAAAGGTCTCAGTCACATTTGAGTAAAATAATCCTATTTCTACAAATGTCATAGGGTCTTTTTTTTAAAGCTATTTTATGTTCACGGACCCCTTGCAATTACACCACGGACCACTAGGGGTCCGCGGACCCCCGGTTGAGAAACACTGCCGTAGAGAGCCTGACATGAAGAGGACCCCTGGGGACCCACTCACCCTAAACCCTACTTATAACGTGTGTGTGAGTGCAACCCCGACCCAAGGAAGCCATTCACCTCAAGGGCAGGAGTGTAGATGATGCACATGGGCACCCGTGTTGTGTCGGTGAGAACCTCCCTACCTTTCACGTCCTCGTCTTCAATAGTTGTGTTGGCGCTCTCGCTGGACTCCTGCGAACCAAAGGAAGGGAGGCCCGTAAATAAACTCCACCCGGAACATTAACGAGGCAAATAAGCGGATTAAAACAGACACGGACAGACCCCTTCATCGGGCCACTTCCTCATCTTTCACATCAGCACCTGTTGAAATGGAATTTAAAATGGCGGGAAACGGCTTCCGGGGGTTCATCACTATCACGCCGCCGGAGAAAGGTCCCCACGCCGGGCGGGCGGAATAACAGACGTTCTTGGAAAGCTTTTTGGTTCGGTTCCCCTTTGGGTTTAACTGTTCCCGACTGCCTCTCCGTTCAGCAGAGACAAGGCCGTGGCGGACTTCGACACAGGGGAGAACTTTTGGATCGCGGCGACGGCTCGAGCCACGAGGAAATACCACACGTGGCCAAAAACTCCACTTTAACAGGACGGCGGCACGTGTTGGCAACGAGACGAGGGCGACGACGCGGAGCCACGCTGTCGTCGGCAGATCGTACCCGAGAACCCCGACCCACACCTCCTCTCAGGCGAGTCCGCTAAGAAACCAAGGTCTTCAGATCCTCTGCTGAGGACTGGTCTTCAGACAGGTTTTGCTCGCTTCATAACATGGCGGCGGTGACAGCATGCATAATCCTCAAGCCAAACAGCCGGAGCGCTGACGCGTCAGCAACGCCACGGGGACAAGGACAGAGCATGCCAACCAACGGATCAAGCAACGGCATGCAAGATATCATGAAAACAATAGCTTACCCCCCCTCCCCTCCCCCCCCCCCAAGAGAAACCATCGCAGGGCCTGGCGTGCGATGGCGGCTATACGGGATTACAGCTGGAGCGGCACAGTCGTAATAAAACACTCCAACCCCTCGGGCGGTGACGTCCGCTTCAAGCAAATGACCGCTCCTCGAGGCGCCAGAAACCTCGCCGGTCCACATACTCACACGAGGTCGCATGCAACGGCTTATGACAGCATGCGGTACTGGTTTAACATCGCCCACAGGCCACCGCTTCCCGACGTCGCGCCTTAACAGTAAAACGTTGCGAGACGTCCGAGGGAAAACGCACAACCAAGGACACACACACACACAAGGGACAACAACCAAAAAGGCTAATCACTCTAAATGGCACAAACAACGTCAACCGCGGCTTCGGACTGGCGGCCGATGTGCTGAGTACCTTGTTTCCATCAGCAGGGTTGTGGATAACAGTGGTTTGAGGCTCCTGATTTGGGGAAAGATGGTGAGCAAAAGAGAGGGAGAGAGAGACGGGTACAAGCCCAGAGCAAAGAGAGGTTAGACAGGAACAAGTTACGCTGAGTGCTTTGCGGGGTAGTGGAAAAGCATGGGGGGGGGGGTGGGGGGGACACACAAGGGGAAGGAGGGTAAGATTAAAGTAGTTGCAGCTGGAGGAACAGCGAGTCTTCCACTGGGGATGGAGTCACTGACGTATCGCCGTTACACACAAAATGTTATGGCGACTAGCAACCGTTTCCATGAGCACTGGACATTTCTGCTCAACATCTCGGAGCGCGGAGGGCTTTTATCGAGGCAGACAGCCGGGTCGCGCCCGACACGCCGCGCACGATGAAAACCCCCGGCAAGAGAGGACACACGGCTCGGGCGAACACGGCTCTTGGGGTGACGAAATGGTAGCTGGTCTATTGGTACGCTGCAGGCGGGCCTTCCCCGGCGAGCGGCCTCGGACCAGGGACCCGACGATTCCACGTCTCCACAAGTCAGGAAACGTTCACACCCGCGGACACAGGGCGACACGTTGACCCCTTACACACGGCCCTGATTTTGCTATACAATCACACTCCTTGGGGGGGGGGGCGGCGTCCGGCTGGCGTGGCGGTCTATTCCGTTGCCTAACAACAAGGGGATCGCCGGTTTGAATCCCCGTGTTACCTCCGGCTTGGTCGGGCGTCCCTACAGACACAATTGGCCGCACCTGCGGGTGGGAAGCCGGATGTGGGTATGTGTCCTGGTCACTGCACTAGCGCCTCCCCTGGTCGGTCGGGGCACCTGTTCGGGGAGGGGGGGTAACTGGGGGGGGAATAGCGTGATCCTCCCACACGCTACCTCCCCCCGGTGAAACTCTTCACTGTCAGGTGAAGAGAAGCGGCTGGCGACTCCACATGTATGGGAGGAGGCACGTGGTAGTCTGCAGCCCTGCCCGGATCGGCGGAGACGGGAACGGCCCAGAAGCATGGGGTAATTGGCCGGGTACAACTGGGAGTAAAAGGGGGGAAAGAAAAAGAAAAGACTGTGGCGAACTTCCTGCATGTTCCACCACACACGAGAGGGTATGCGGGTAGGACTTTTGCACAGTTGCATGAGTGCGACCGTGAGCCAAGTCAAGTGGATTTTATCTGTACAGCCCAATGTCACAAATCACAAATATGTCTCCTGTACCTACTCATGCATGGCCACTGACTTTGTAAAAGCCTCGAACGCGTGACAAACTCCGTGTTTTTGGTTGCCACGGTAACGGAGGGGACAACCATCAACCGGGATTTGGAAATGTGGGGAAAAGCAACACCCGCTAACGGCCACTGCAGTCATCGTCAACAAAACAGTAAGGGAAGTGCCGAGCGAAGGAGCAGTGGCGAGTCAACCCACCGACACTATACACATATATAAATATGTAATGCCGTGACAAGATGAGGTGGTAAACAGGAAGTCAGACTGGCAGGCAGGGGGAGCATGCATGGTGAGAGGCAGGCGGGCAGGCGGACAGTGTGTACCAGAGAAGGAGTGGGGACAGGCTCTTTGGGGCTGCTGACCACATTGGCCTTGTTGTTGATCTGGAGGGACAGAGTCAACAGACAGACAGAGAGACAGAGAGACAGACAGACAGGACAGAATTGACAAGGCTTAGTCTCCGAGAAGGCTGGTGCTGGAAGCAGCTGCTGTGGAGGAGAAGGCGGCACACACTCAGAGCTGATCGGCAGCCAAACAGCGGCGGAGAGACCGGTCCGGTCCGCAACCCACATGCGAGCAGAGAAACACAGCGGCCAGTCCGGCGCGGAGCACTCAAGTCAGGGCGGAAACTGTTCGGAAAACCATAAAACCCCTTCTCTCAGCTGGCGAGCCCTGAGAGTACACGTCGCCACAACCGGGCTCACCGCAGGAGACCTCTGATTACAGTGACCAGTCAGCTCACAAACTAGAGGTTTGTTGTGGGGCTGGAGTTCGAGTCGCATTTGGGCACGCCGTTTCGTTTGTCCGTTAAACTCAAGGCGTTAACAGGAGCCGTGAAGACGGTTCTGCAAGACCAGAATTAATCAGGTGACCGGCCCAGCTTCCCTCTCTCCGCTTTCGACCAACCGCATATGGTCAAACATCTGCACAAGTTACAGCGATGAAGTAGGTCAGGACCACAGGACATCCATCCCACAGCGGTCTGCGTAAGAGAATCCAGGAGGAGGGTAGTACTGTCAGAGGACCGCTAACGGAGCTGTTAGCAAACACAAAACTGAAGCTTGCGTGGGAGGAAACCGGAGGCCCCCCTGAGGAAAGCCACGCAGACACGGGGAGAACACGCAAACTCCACCCAGAGGATGACCCGGCACGACCCCTAAGGTTGGACTACCCTAGGGGCTCGAACCCAGCACCTTCTCGCTGTGAGGAATCAAATACAAATATTATTACAACGCTTCCATTGTGAGCTCTTCAGCTTACGGGGTTGAACTGTTAGAGCGGCCTGATGCAATCACTCTAAATCTACGCCCCGACCCACCGGGGCCTCGTGGGACCGGTTTGGCTTGTTCTGGGTTTCAAGCAGCCTCTGTTTCCCCGTGGGAACGGCACTAAAAGTTCGTTTAATACATTTCTAAAACGCCTCCCTTGAGCATCTGAGAGACACAAACGATGGAAGGGCAGTCACCAATTTTTTTGCAGGGAGTCAAGTAGGCCGTTGTGTGTTTTATCTTAGAACAACACAGTCAAAGCCTCACCGTGCACGGGCTGCAGCTGACACACACACACACAAGTGGCGTTTTACTGCTCAACAACTGTTTGCAACACACGCAGCCATGAGGTAATGCACCTTTTTGATGTTTTTCTCCCCAATTGTACTTGGCCAATTACCCCACTCTTCCGAGCCGTCCCGGCTGCTGCTCCACCCCGTCTGGGGATCCGGGGAGGGCTGCAGACTACCACATGCCTCCTCCCATACATGTGGAGTCACCAGCCGCTTCTTTTCACCTGACAGTGAGGAGTTTCTCCAGGGGGACGTAGCGCGTGGGAGGATCACGCTGTTCCCCCCAGCCCCCCCTCCCAAACAGGCGCCCCAACCGACCAGAGGAGGCGCTAGTGCAGCAATCAGGGCATGTACTCGCATCCGGCTTCCCACCCGCAGACACGGCCAATTGTGTCTGTAGGGACGCCCGACCGAGCCGGAGGTAACACGGGGATTCGAACCGGAGATCCCTGTGTTGGTAGGCAACGGAATAGACCGCTACACCACCCGGACGCTTGGAGGTAACGTATCTTTAACTGTGACTACGTATCCGGTCTGTGTGCCGCAAATCGTTTGGTCTGATTTCGCGGGGACTTCACCCCGGAGACAAGTAGTCAGAGTCATCGCATAGTAATAACGAACCTTCGAGCTCGTTTGATTAAGTCGGACATTTAGAGGTATCATCATTAAATGGGGACTGACCAGAGATAAAGTCCTTGTTGCAGCTTTAAGAGAAGGTGTAAAATGCTAGCCCAGGCTACCTCATGCATCTTTGGTACAACTTGCCAGCAAAGTTGAAGAGCCCTTCTCTAAAATATAGTAGCTCAGAGACTAAGGTACAAGCAGCAAGTCCTCAGTGGCGGTCATTCAACAAGTCCGCCAATGGTGTTAGATTTGGGACAACACGAAGAGAGGACCGCTATTACTTTCTAACAGCGGTTGCTCTGACACACTCTCATCTTAGGCAATGTTACTGGGCCATTATATGAATAGGGTTTTCCACTCCCAACTACACACTGCATTTGTGTGCATTGGCATTTAAAGTCTGCTCCGGGGGGCGACCGGGTTCCCGGCGGTATAACCGGGTGGGTCGATTGGACTCGTTAGCCTTGGTTGGCAGTTCACTTAGGAGAACTTCGATTTCAAACCTCCCCTGCCTTGCGTCTATGGGACAGGCTTCGGGGAGAAACCCTGAGGAAAAATCTGCATCCGTCACCGTCGCCGGTCGTCTCGCTCCGTCACGCCACTGGTAGTAGGTGGTCTCGGACGAGAGAGCGGGGTTGACGATGCGCAACTCTTCCTCACTTTAATCACTGCGCAGGTCACCGGTCATCCATCACGGGATGACTAGGTGGTCCTCGTCGCTGCGAGGGATGAATAACAACACACACTGCGTTTGCCAGATTGGGGTGAAAAGCAACAGCAAGCACAAGCCTACCCATAATGCTTCGGTATCATCGGGTTCCCTTTTCTGTATGGAGGCATCACCGTGCAACAAGACGGAAAAAGACAAACCACGTCTAACAGCCAGACCCCAAAACGTATGTACATCCCTAAAAGTTGACAGAGGGCTTGCAGCCATTTTGTTATGCACCGGCATGAAAGGAGGACACCAGAAGTTGTTGTGGAAAAATAAATCTAAGGACCCAATAATACAATATCACAAGGCTTAAGCTTGTCTGTTTCTGTAACACCTACAGTCTGTGTCTCTCGTTCACTCTCTCTCTCTCTCTCCTCTGAAGTATCATCTCTGGAACAGTAAGAAATCCAAGCTGTGATTGCAGTCGGACAAACGAAAAGGCGGCGGGAGCACAGGGAGGGAGTTGGCTCGGCGATGAGGGGGTGCATAAAAGCAAGAACACAACGTGAGGACCAGGTAGGGACAAACGGAGATCAGGTCGGGGGGGTTCACCGACATCCTAAACAAGGGTGAAACTGGAAGGGAAATTCTGAAATGGAGGGTCGCAGCAGAAAGAAGGCGTGTTCAGCGAGCATGTGCACGGTATCGTGGTGGATGTCGCAAGGCAGGAAGATGAGGCACGTCGTCCAGCCTTGAAAAATCATCTGCTGTTCGTTTCTGACGGTTCCCTGGGCTCAGGCTTCAACGCGGAGTGGGATTGTCATCAGGAAATGAGCCAGGCTTGCTTAGTGAATATGCTGCTTTGCGGGAATGCTTGCAAACTCTGTCTTTTTTGTTTTTTTGGCAAGAACTGTGAGTTACCAATGATCTAAGTATCGTCACTCGAGTTTACTGATGATGCTGGCAAAATCATAAGAGATGCAAAGTGAGCCCAGATCTTTGGAGGTATTGTGCAACTTCCTGGTTCCCACATAAGCATAACACAACAGAGCAAAGAAAGCAGAGCCTCTGATACGGGGGAGGAATAAAACCAGAATTGAACTTACTTTGACGCCGTCGGGTTTTTTGTTCAGCAGGCTCTTGGCTGCTGTAGAGGAAAGGAGGACATTATAACATGATCAGTGAGTTACGGGGATTCACGCACACCCACCCACACACACACATACACATGCACGAGCAAGCCGAGCACCATGTCTGCTGAAGGCTGGCCAGTCACTAGAAAACACTCAGCAAGTCCCACTAGAATGGAAGCACAGGAGATTACAAATTAAGTGGAGATGGAATCAAGACTCAGTGAATCATCAGTCTGGAACATGCAATTAGATACACCTGGCGGGCCTCGAGGAGATATTCACGCAAAGCCTTGAGAAGTAAGAGCAGCTGTGCCACGTTCAGCTCCAGGGAGCCGAGGTCTAGTTTTGTTTCTTTGCACCCCACCGCATTTTCTTTTCTCCCTTCACTCAAAGCCACACATGCACACAGACGCACAACCATGTGGAGATGTTAGATTTCTTGGTTTCTAGATGAAAAAAGCGAGCTTGGAGCAAGTTAAAGATGATCGTGCTTTTCCCTTGGGATTCCTGCAGCAAAATATTACAGTCTACTTGTCATTTAACATGCATATAGCCTAGGGCTGTGCGATATGACCAAAAGCTCATACCACAATATAGGTCATTCATATCACAATATCGATACATGTCACGATAGAGGTCACTCATATCACAATAACGATACATATCACGATAGAGGTCACTCATATGATAACGATACATATCATGATAGAGGTCACTCATATGATAACGATACATATCACGATAGAGGTCACTCATATGATAACGATACATATCATGATAGAGGTCACTCATATCACAATAACGATACATATCACGATAGAGGTCACTCATTTGATAATTATACATTTCACGATAGAGGTCACTCATATCACAATAATGATACATATCACGATATAGGTCAGCGTACTTCTCTGAACTAATATTGAGAAATAACCACAATCCTAAAGTTCTCTTCGGGGCAGTTGACTCTGTCAATAATGGTCCCTCCACTTCTCTGTTTGAACCTGATATTGAGTTGTCCGAAAAATGTCTCACTCAATTTGTTAACAAAGTGAATATTAGGTCCCAAATCCAGCCAGGCTCTTTTCGTTCCATTCCTCCCCATGTTAATTCTGCCTCTTTCACCCAATTTCAACCAATTACAATTTCAGTGTTGGAGACTACAGTCTCCAATATGAGCTACTCCTCCTGCATCCTAGACATCATCCCCACTAAGCTACTCAAGGAGGTATTTTCCACTATCAGCCCCGTTATTCTTCAAATTCTTAACAATTCTCTGGCCTTTGGTTCTTTTCCAGACAGTTTAAGCATGCCATCATTCACCCATTGCTGAACAAACCTAATTTAGACCCCCGGTCCCTAAGTAACTACAGGCGAATCTCCGAATTGTCTTTTTTATCTAAGGTTCTGGAGGGAGTACTTTCTTCTCAGTTGATTTCTTTTATGAACATAAATATTGTTTTTAATAGTTTCCAGTCTGGTTTTGAAGCGCTTCATAGTACTGAGACAGCTCAGGTTACTAATGATCTACTGCTGAGTGCAGACAGAGGTGACTGCTCAATTTCAGTTCTTTTGGACTTAAGTGCTGCCTTTGACACGGTTGATCACAACATCCTCCTACATCACTTAGAGACTTGGGTTGGCATCAAGGGCTCGGCTCTTAACTTATTACACTCTCGCCTCACCAACAGAACTTTTTCTGTTGTTCTGGGTAACTCTACCTCCTCAGTGGCTCAGTTGAGTTGTGGTGTCCCTCAAGGCTCAGTTTTTGGCCCCCTTCTCTTCTCTATATACATGCTGCCCCTTGGCCAGGTCATTCAAAATCACGATGTGCTCTACCATTATTATGCTGACGGCACTCAGTTATACATGCCACTAAAACCCACTGATCCTAGCACCCTATTAAATCTCGCAACTTGCCTCACTGACATTAAGTCCTGGATGTCCAAAATGTTTCTTAAATTTAATGATGATAAGTCTGAGTTCATTCTGTTCTGTCCCAAAAATTCCATCAGTCCGTTTGCTACTAATCTTGGTGGTCTGTCAGGTAGTCTTAAACAGGCTGCTAGGAATCTTGGGGTAATATTTGATGCTAACCTCAGTTTTGACAATCAAATTAAACATGGTGTTCAGTCATGCTTTTTCCAACTCAAGCTAATCTCCAAAATTAGGTCATTTTTATCAATTGCCGCTTTGCAAAAAGTTGTACACGCTTTTATCTTTTCTCAGCTCAACTGCTGTAATGCACTTTATTCTGGTATCAGCGAGGGCTCACTCCATCGTCTGTAGCTGGTACAAAATGCCGCTGCTCGGCTCATTACAGGGACAAGTAGGCATGACCATATCATTCCTGAGCTTGCCTCCCTACACTGGCTCTCTGTTATATTTCGAGTTGATTTTAAAATTTTACTGCTCACTTTTAAGGCTTTAAATGATCTTGCTCATTTATACATTTGTGATTTATTGACTTGGTATGTCCCCCCTAGACCATTAAGGTCTGCAGATGGAGCCCTGCTAGTTATTCCCAGGTCTCGATTGGTTACAAAGGGTGACCGGGCTTTTGCTGTTAGAGCCCCAACACTATGGAACGCTCTTCCTGCTGAGCTAACTGCTTTTAAATCTCGTCTTAAAACTTTTCTTGGTAACACTTTAGTATGGGGAACGTAGTCACCATTAATTAGGTGCTTATTAGCATGCAAATTAGCAACATATTAGCTCTTAATTTGTCATTATTACATACTCATTGATGCCTTATTCTGCATGGCCTTATTATACAACCAGTAAGCCATTAATAATGAGTTTTCCCTCTATAACCTCAGAATTATTGCTTATTAGTAGTACCAGCTCAATATGCTTTGCTTAGTATGGACTTTATAAGGTGGTAGTACCACAAGAAGAGTTATTCTCCCTTACTAACACTTAATGAATATGGGCTATCTTACATAACAAAACACAAAACTACAAGTGTTAATAGTGTGAATAAGTTTTTGTTACTTAGAATATGTTCCCCATACTAAAGTGACATCTTGATCATTACTAATTCACTAGTAATTAAGTTTTTTTTATGTTCCCCATACTAAAGTGTTATCCTTTTCTTTTTATGGGAGCTTTTACAAATGTTTGATATTTGTTTTTATTCTTACTGTTTTTATTTTTACTCTTAATTGACCTTACTCTTATTCCTGCCTTGTCTGGTTTTATCTGTTTTTTGTTTTTTTGTTTTTTGTGAAGCACTTTGTAACATTATTTTAGAAAGGTGCTATATAAATAAAATTATTATGTTATTATTATTATTATTCATATCACGATATAGCACATTTTCTGTAAATTCAATGAATAAATAGTTTATATAAAATGACCACATGGAAAGGTCTATTTCTTATTACATTTTGAATTATATACTTGACAAATAAAAGGTACTTAGCCATATTTGATTATTTTTCTCCTTTCATTTAGAACATTTGTGCAAATTTTCAATTAAGCGTGTAACAAAATATAAAATATTAATGTGTGAGGCTAGTGGTGTTTGAGCCTGTTGTGGGGACCGGCATGTGACACATTTGCAAAGTAAGGTTTTCTGGTCCGTGTCACACTTTTCATACCCAAACCACGCCCATACGATAGAAGTAGCCCCTCTTTTAGGTACAAGCTCCTCGTCTGGTCGGAGTCCTGTTCGGAATTACCCCATTCTGCAGTCACTATCCTCCATGTTTGTCTATACTGCCTTCATGCAAACTTCCTGCCTGCGTCCGTGCTGTTCAAAGAGCGGAAAGGGTCGCCCAAACGACGAAAAATATTGCTGTAAAGAGTGTGATTTGCAACACAGTGAAAGAAATAATAGAGCTCAATATGAAACGATAGACGTTTTCTATTGTCACTCAATATATATTGTCATATCGCACAGCCCTAACATAGCCTATATGTGGTTTGAGACATGAAGCAAGCTGATTGGTTGTGCAAAGAGCAGTGGTATATGAAGTCTTAATTGGTTGTAACAATCTGGTCAGTTATGAGATATCTTAGTGATCAGGCTTAGGGCACTCACGCCCTGAAACCAACCCATCAGCATGCTCTGGCACCCAAGAGACGTGCCGACCATGCCAAGAACTCTTACCTCGCAAGTGAGTTACCATACAGGGGAAGGGGAGGGAAGGGAAGAGAAATAAAAAGTTAATGCTAAGGGAGTGGTTCTTCTGTTGCCTGTGCACTGAAATTAAACTAATATTGATCCAACAAACAAAAAAAACAAACATACAACATGTCTGACATCCACATAGAAAGCATAACAACTGCTGGAATGTCATAACAAAACAGGGAAAGGGAAGGATCTGATGTTGTTCAGAAGATGTCTGTCTCAAACATAACATAGTTTGGGCAGATAGTGGGTGGGGATGGGTAAAAGTGATGACTGGCAATCAGTATTCATTAAAAGAGGAAGAAAGTGTAAAGGCTGAGAGAGAACCTGGTCTGGTCCTTGCTGGATTTGTCCTACCTGAAAAGTTGCGGGTGGCAAGCATTGTAGTCAGGATGGCGCCCTGCAGAGGTACAAATGGACTGAATGAAGGGTCACTCTGTAAACTGTTCAGAACAACTTCCGCACAAAGAATTGTTTCCTGAGCTGCTCACGACTCAGGAGGCGGCTGGTTTTGTCTTGGATTTGCCTTTTAGGTTTTCCTTTTGGAAATGTTTTGCAAATTCCAGCTAACATTTTTCGCTATCATGCGTTTCGGTATCTTGTCTAATTGTATAGGACAATACAAACATGGCTTCTGTTCAGTCAAACAACACCTGAAGTGAAGATCAATGCCAGGTAACACGACCAGTATTCATTCTTCTAAAAGGAGATAAACACATATTGTACACCGTCTCCTGCTGGTAAGAGGCTCCTCCTCACCTTGAGTTTCCTCCTAGCGTTGAATTTCTTCAGGCACTCCACAGTCTCCTGTCTGTGCATCATTGACGCTACAGTTGAGCGTTGCTATGGACACAAAGGGAGACGACAGTGATTCAGCGGGGTGTGTTTGTGGCAGACCCAATGCGTTTTCACATGTTGCATCGACCAACTACTATGTAGAGCACGCGTTGATGTGGAACATCTGGTGTTGTGTAGTTATGCATGTGTATGAGGGAGAAGAAGCGATACATACGCAAATCCAAGGGTGTTTGAGTGCGTCCGTGGCAGTGACCCGCTTGGCCGGGTTGATGGTCAGCATTTTGTTGATGAGGTCTTTGGCCTCCGGGGTCACTGTGTCCCACTCCGGGGAAGGGAACTGCCAGAAGAATCAGAATAAGAATCAGAATCAGAAACACTTTGTCATTTCATTTCATGTGGCATCATTTCCTCCCGCCCACAGCAGCGCAACACAAAGACAAAAACACACAGCCACAAACTAAAAGAACACATATTTCCAAACTAACACATATATCTAAACTAAAAAAAATAAAAAAATCACTGTCCAGGAGAACGAACGCCAGCCAGGATGACTGTCGGAACGGCCGGTCTGCATGGGCTAGCAGTTAGCTTAGCCTGCCCCGCTTCTGTGTCCTGTCAGACCACCCTCGGTGTGTCCTCTTCAGGCACAGCTCCAGGCAGGGCCGTGGTCCCTGGGCCCACAGGACACAGCAGACCATGCTCTCCCAGCCGATCCAGCACCACCTCTCCCAGCCATCAAACCAAGACACACTTAGACGCAGACGTGGACAAAGACACTGCATGGACGGTGCTGGGTGAGGCTGCCGCAAACTACCATTCATACCTGACTGCCACCTTATACAAATGTTCCCCTGTGTAACAACTGCACAGTCCATTTGCACAATTCTTTACTTGAGCTCTGCTCTTTTCCCAACTATCCTCCTGCAGTCACATCTCTCCATCCATTCCGCAATCGTTGTGGAAAGCAGCAAACAAGATGAGTCCGTCAAAACACCCTTAGATTATTCCCCAGATTAAACAAGACTTGAATATGGAATTTATCCATTATTTTATTTATTTATTTTTATCCCCCCCCCCCCATTTTTTTCTCCCTAGTTGTACCCGACCAATTACCCCGCTCTTCCGAGCCGTCCCGGTCACTGCTCCCCCCCCTCTGCCAATCCGGGGAGGGCTGCAGACTACCACACTCAGACTACCGCTTCTTTTCACCTGACAGTGGGGCGTTTCACTAGGGGGACATAGCGCGTGGGAGGTTCACGTTATTCCTCCCAGTTCCCCCTCCCCCCTGAACAGGTACCCCGATCGACCAGAGGAGGCGCTAGTGCAGCAACCGGGGCACACACCCACATCCCACAGACACGGACTGTAGGGACGCCTGACCAAGCCGGAGGTAACATGGGGATTCCAGGATCGGCCTGGATTTGGACCACTGAACTGCAAGTTTTTCCCCCTCCTTCCATCCATCCCTTTACTTCATTTCCTTTTCTACCTCGTCTTGCCTGTCTTCCCTCTTCCACCCTCCCTCTCCTGCTACCCCCCCCTTCCTCCCCCTCTTCCTCCCTCTCTTTCTCTTCTGCTCCAACCGACCAGGCTGTTCAAGCAGAGGGAGAAGCTCATTTACACAGCTTCAGCAGACTGTTTGGCTTTTGGCAGCTGTCCCAGTGGTCTTGAAAATAAACTTTAAAATTGGGACAGGCAATACAGATGGGAATACAAACAGGAATACAGACAGGAATACAGACAGGCAATACAGACAGGGAATACAGACAGGCAATACAAACAGGAATACAGACAGGAATACAGACAGGAATACAGACAGGAATACAAATGGGAATACAGACGGGAATACAGACAGGAATACAGACAGGCAATACAGGCGGGAATACAGACAGGCAATACAGACAGGCAATACAGACAGGAATACAGACAGGGAATACAGACGAGAATGCAAATAGGAATACAGACAGGGAATACAGACGGGAATACAGATGGGAATACAGACAGGCAATACAGACGGGAATACAGACAGGAATACAGACAGGGAATACAGACGGGAATACAGACAGGAATACAGACAGGCAATACAGACAGGCAATACAGACGGGAATACAGACAGGGATACAGATGGGGATACAGACAGGCAATACAGACAGGAATACAGATGGGAATACAGACAGGAATACAGACAGGGAATACAGACAAGAATACAGATGGGAATGCAAACAGGAATACAGACAGGCAATACAGACAGGCAATACAGACAGGAATACATATGGGAATACAGACAGGCAATACAGACGGGAATACAGACAGGAATACAGACAGGGAATACAGACGGAAATACAGACAGGAATACAGACAGGAATACAGATGGGAATACAGACAGGAATACAGACAGGAATACAGACAGGCAATACAGACGGGAATACAGACAGGAATAAAGGGATTAAAAAAAAGACGAGGGAACTAAAGAGTTTTAAGAAGAAGAGGAACTCACATCATAAGCCCCGGCTTTAATCTGCTGGTAGAGTCTGTGTTGGTCCTCGTCCCAGAAGGGAGGGTAGCCCACCAGCAGGATGTACAAGATCACACCTACACACACACACACACACACACACACACACAGAGTTAATCCTGATAGACACTGCAGTGACACGGGAGTCAAGAAGAGCCTGTTGGAGCTGACAGGACATAATCACGAGGAAAAGGAAGTGCAAATTACAAATGACCGACACAGCCATCACACGTGTCAGATTTACAGCAGCTGTTAGTTTGCAAGGTGTGAAACACCCCCCTCCCCCCCCCCCAAATAAATAAATAAATAAATAACTTACTAACGTGCATCTGTTTTAAGCATCGGGGGGATTTTTTTTTTTTAAACAAATGACTGCTCAGCATCCGCATCGGGGGGCTTCTGGTTTATGACTGAGAAGTGGTTCACCGGGAAAATATGAAAAACACTGACGATGAAACTGACTGACTGGAAAACACAACGCTGCCCCCCGTCCCTGTAGACCCCGCCGCACAGGTGTGTCCGCCGTACCATGCATGTGTGTGTGTGTGCATTTGCAGTGTCTTTGGTATCTATAAGAAGTTACAATCCTATTCTATTCAACTTCCTGGCACCCGCGGCGATAAGGGATGGGTGCTGAAACCCGGTATTAAAAGGGCACCGGTGCTAACTCGTGACCTTGCACCTTTTATCTCAGCAGCTGTGTTTCTAATGTGCAGCAAGATGAAGACGCTTTCACCGTTCCCACCCCAGACGAGAGCTCTCTGCAGCCCGTTGTATATGCGAGCCGAGGGGGCGGGGCCAGCTCTCTCTGCCCCGCCCCCCCCCCCACACACAAAAACACAGCCTGCTCTTAGTGAAAATGACGGAGAGAAGTAAACGGTCATAACTCGGATTATATGGGGGCGTCCCGGTGGCGAAGTGGTCTATTCTATTCAACACAGGGATCGCCAGTTCAAATCCCCTGTACCATGGGGGACCGGACTTTCAACGTCGCTGCCCCAAACTCTGGAACGCCCTCTGCCCAGCGACCCGCAACTCAGACTCCATCACCACCTTCAGAAACGAACTCAGACTCCATCACCACCTTCAGAAACGAACTCAGACTCCATCACCACCTTCAGAAACGAACTCAGACTCCATCACCACCTTCAGAAACGAACTCAGACTCCATCACCACCTTCAGAAAAAAAATCAGACTCCATCACCACCTTCAGAAACAAACTCAGACTCCATCACCACCTTCAGAAACGAACTCAGACTCCATCACCACCTTCAGAAACAAACTCAGACTCCATCACCGCCTTCAGAAACAAACTCAGACTCCATCACCACCTTCAGAAACAAACTCAGACTCCATCACCACCTTCAGAAACAAACTCAGACTCCATCACCACCTTCACAAACAAACTCAGACTCCATCACCACCTTCACAAACAAACTCAGACTCCATCACCACCTTCACAAACAAACTCAGACTCCACCACCACCTTCAGAAACGAACTCAGACTCCATCACCACCTTCAGAAACAAACTCAGACTCCATCACCACCTTCAGAAACAAACTCAGACTCCATCACCACCTTCAGAAACAAACTCAGACTCCGTCACCACCTTAAGAAACAAATCAGACTCCATCACCACCTTCAGAAACAAACTCAAGACTCCATCACCACCTTCACAAACAAACTCAGACTCCATCACCACCTTCAGAAACAAACTCAGACTCCATCACCACCTTCACAAACAAACTCAGACTCCATCACCACCTTCACAAACAAACTCAGACTCCATCACCACCTTCACAAACAAACTCAGACTCCATCACCACCTTCAGAAACAAACTCAGACTCCATCACCACCTTCACAAACAAACTCAGACTCCGTCACCACCTTCACAAACAAACTCAGACTCCATCACCACCTTCAGGAACAAACTCAGACTCCATCACCACCTTCAGAAACAAACTCAGACTCCATCACCACCTTCACAAACAAACTAAGACTCCATCACCACCTTCAGAAACAAACTCAGATTCCATCACCACCTTCACAAACACACTCAGACTCCATCACCACCTTCACAAACAAACTCAGACTCCATCACCACCTTCACAAACAAACTCAGACTCCATCACCACCTTCAGAAACAAACTCAGACTCCATCACCACCTTCAGAAACAAACTCAGACTCCATCACCAACTTCAGAAACAAACTCAGACTCCATCACCACCTTCAGAAACAAACTCAGACTCCATCACCACCTTCAGAAACAAACTCAGACTCCATCACCATCTTCACAAACAAACTCAGACTCCACCACCACCTTCAGAAACGAACTCAGACTCCATCACCACCTTCAGAAACAAACGCAGACTCCATCACCACCTTCAGAAACAAACTCAGACTCCATCACCACCTTCAGAAACAAACTCAGACTCCGTCACCACCTTAAGAAACAAATCAGACTCCATCACCACCTTCAGAAACAAACTCAAGACTCCATCACCACCTTCACAAACAAACTCAGACTCCATCACCACCTTCAGAAACAAACTCAGACTCCATCACCACCTTCACAAACAAACTCAGACTCCATCACCACCTTCAGAAACAAACACAGACTCTATCACCACCTTCAGAAACAAACTCAGACTCCATCACCACCTTCAGAAACAAACTCAGACTCCATCACCACCTTCACAAACAAACTCAAAACTCTTCCAGGCTGGCTTTCCCCTCAGAGTATTACGCTCCTTTACATATATATTTACTATTCTCATATATAATATTCATTTTCCATGTTTGTGTTACTTTTATTTCGTTTTTCATTTATCACCAACACCGTTTCTTGTTCTGTACTACTGTTCGGTGTCCTTGGCTTTCCTGAGAGGTGCTTTAAATCCAGTGTATTATTATTATCAGTGTAGGAGGCTGAAGCCCTTGTGCTAACTAGACAACTAGGAGAGACACACACACACACTCACACGCCTCAGTAGTCTCTTCTCTGCTTGGACTGATTATATCACACATTGACTGGAAAACAGGGATAATTCCCAAGTATAAACATTCAATATACCGAAACCTAATTTGTTACATTGAAACTGATGGCTCATCATTTTGCGAGCAGACCCATCACCAGCATGACTGGCCTCAGCGACGTGTTGCAACATGGTGTACATTCTTCACGGTCACTTGATGCTCTGCAGCGTTGGCCTCTGAAAGGATGTTCCAACAATGCCGTCTACATCCAGGCTTCATCTGACCTGCCCCAGTTCAACCAATCAGCACGGCCCTCATGCTGCCACAACCCCCCCGCCCGCTTTTCTTCGCAACTGTACTTGCCCAATTACCCCAGTCTTCCGAGCTGTCCCGGTCCCTGCTCCACCCCCTCTGCTGATCCGGGGAGGGCTGCAGACTACCGCATGCCTCCTCCCATACATGTGGAGTCGCCAGCCGCTTCCTTTCACCTGACAGTGAGGAGTTTCACCAGGGGGACGTAGCACGTGGGAGGAACACGCTATCCCCCCCCCCCCGATCAGGTGCCCCGACCGACCAGAGGAGGCGCTAGTGCAGCGACACATACCCACATCCAGCTTCCCACCCGCAGGCACAGCCAACTGTGTCTGTAGGGACGCCCGACCAAGCTGGAGGCAACACGGGGATTCGAACCGGCGAGCCCTGTGTCGGCAGGCGACGGAATAGACCGCCACGCTACCCGGATGCCCCCCGCTGTCACAACTTTGATTCCATCCAATGACAAACAGGGTTATAGGGAGGTAATCGGGGTGCGGCTGTATCTTACCACAGGCCCACATGTCCACCGGCTTGCCGTAGGGATCTTTCCTCAGCACCTCGGGAGACAGGTACCCTGGAGTTCCTGCAAAGCCTGGGA
Source organism: Lampris incognitus (assembly GCF_029633865.1). Lineage (NCBI taxonomy): Eukaryota > Metazoa > Chordata > Actinopteri > Lampriformes > Lampridae > Lampris > Lampris incognitus. The sequence goes on from NC_079230.1 coordinate 29,459,536, forward strand.
CAACAGACACACAGGTACATTAACACACACACACAGACACACACAGACTAACACTTACATTAATAGAAACAAATACGTGCCGTGCAATGCTAACATAACACCTATGCCACTCGTCACACGGGGTAGTTGAGGAGAGGTCACACTTTTTGGGCCAAGGTGAGCAGCACCAAAAACCTTCCTCTCCACAAATGGTAGTTTTTGCACATCGAGGGGAGAGAAAGTAATCCAAGTTCTCGAGTGGCCTCAAAGTCTCACCGCGGGTTTGGTTACGAAGCCCCGCTAGCTCCTCAGGTGACGCCTTGTTCTGGGGATTAGGCTAATTACGCCTCGGTTCTACAGGGACCGGGGAGGAGAAATGGGCCTGAAATCCATGTCATCTCAGTTTGATGTAAGAGCCCTCAGCGGCGGCCCACCTAGTCCCACATTCAGGTAAACGGGCTCCCGGAGATGACCCGGGGCTTCGCGCGATGACGGGGTGTGGCGCCAGATAATCATTCGGTAGGGAGTTTTCTTCCCCAAACGCAGAAGCAGCACACACAGTGTGCTATTGAGTTATTGTGAGGTGTTGTGTGTAGGGAGATCTAACAACCAGACTGGCAGGATGTTACAGGTACATCTTCATCTGACGTCTCATTTAAGCGGCTCGTCCAGTACCCGACAACCCAGAAGACTTGCCGTCTGACTTGTAACCTGACTGTATTGATTTGTGCACCCATGTAGCGACGGACAGGATGTTGTGTTGCCGTAAAGCCTCCCTGAGGCAAACGTGTAATTTGTGATACCGGGGCCAGACGAATAAAATCGACTTGACTTGACGGACGGCATGTGTGTGTGTGTGTGTGTGTGTGTGTGGGTCTGCAGGACTGTTGGCATGCACTCACCGAACCATGCTTGCTGGTCTCCCTGCACCTCGATGGCCAGGCCGAAGTCCGCCAGCTTGACAGCCGCCCCCTTCAGCTTGCTAGCTAGGAGCAAATTCTCAGGCTTGGAGTGGGGAAATACAGACACACACGGTAAATACTGGTTCCCCGACACGCGGCGCTGCATGACTGACTGCAGATTAGCATTTCTGAGGGAGGACACTTCAGTCCTTTTAGCGGAGGCTCGCAGGCAGCTTTTAATAGGCAGGACTCTTAACGCGGAGTACCAGGGACAGATATCCATGTCGTGTGTTTTGACCAATGGCTGAGCTCGAAGCCAAGTGTCACAACTAGCCAGTCCATCCGTCCGTTATCCAAGCCGCTCACCCCGATCGGGGGTCGCGGGGATGCTGGAGCCTATCCCAGCAGTCATTGGGCGGCAGGCGGGGAGACACCCTGGACAGGCCGCCAGGCCATCACAGGACACACACACACACACACACACACACACACACCTAGGCAGAATTTAGTATGGCCGAGTCACCTGACCCACATGTCTTTGGACTGTGGGAGGAAACCCACGCAGACATGCAAACCCCACATAGAGGACGACCCGGGACGACCCCCCCAGGGTTGGACTACCCCGGGGCTCGAACCCAGGACCTTCTTGCTGTGAGGCCACCGCGCCACCCAACAACTAACCAGTCTAAAAGGTATATGCTTGCTGGGGGCTGGCATGGTCACCGTCAGGCTCTATGCCCAGGGGTAACTCAACACACACACACACACACACACACACACAGACACACACACACACACACAGACACACACTCGGACTGTCATGCTGCACCATTGCAGTCCAAGAGGCTGCTGCCGTGTAACAGGCCCGTTTCCTTCAGCCAGTGGCCACGGCTGCTCTCGGCCAGGCAGCACGCGCCTCTCTAATTGGACGAGATGACGGCAGGCTGTTGCCTAATTGGCCGTTGCCTAATTGGCTGCTGGGAGGACGCCGGGCGAGAGAGGCCGACGGCGACTCACGTCGACCCCGGCGGCGGCGGAAAAGGGACGGGAGACTGGGCGGGGCCTCCGTAAAGGTCTCTCAGCTTGGCCACGGTAAGTGCCCGTGTGTGAGATGACATTTTCAGACTAATCGCCTTTAACGAGCCGAACAGGAAGTTCCTCACAGCGAGTGGGCCCTAATGTAACGACACCAGAGCGGGGGGGGGGGGGCGCCCATGATACCGTAGCCTTTGAAGGGAAGTGGGGGGGGGGGGTTTTCCCTCCCAAATAGCGCGCATTTCCTGCACCGTATCGATCCCAACCCACCCACACCCTTGTGCCAGATGGGATTAGTGCGTTATTTACTCCGAAAGCCATCGGTCACGCCATCCCTCCAACCCCCCCCCCCACCCCCACCCCCCCACCCACTCTTAAACACAACACACTTCATGGCTGCTTGTGGAGTTAGTAGAGCATTTGTGAATCAGGGTTTGTGCAGTTCAGGAGGACATGCTACGGAGGAGGAGGAGGAGGTCGCTACGGAGGAGGAGGAGGAGGTTGCTAGGGTGGGTGCATTCAACAGTGCCATGCAGTCATTGCAAACCCCCACCCCCCCACCACCACCACCACCATGACACCAATGCCCTATCCCAACCCTGGAAAAGGACTTTGTGACCCCTTTGGGGCGGGTGGAGAGGAACCAAAGGAGGGAGAGAAGGAAGTCGGAAGGCAAGAAAATGGGGGACAAAGTTTGACCGGTGAAACTGTCCACATGGTTACCATCAGGTCACACAATCTGGTCACACAATCTGGTCACACAATCAGGTCACGACACACAGTAGCAAGACAACCATTGTTGGTCCAAGACTTGTTATAGCCCTCTTTTCTGCATCCCTGGACGGTCTTAAAATGCTTCATGGTGTCCTCCGTCACGAGTCGTGGGACCACAAGTACGCCTGGAGGGACGGGTCCTGCATCGCTGGACCTGCCGTTTGTCATCACTAACCTCTAACCCTACACACACTGTAAGCCCAGCTTCCGTTACAACTGTGTGTAACTTTCAGGCTTGACAATCAGGATGCATAAGACATATTGACACACAGCAAGACAAAGCGACTGACATATTCCATTGCACACACACACACGCATACGCACACACACACACACACACACACACACACACACAAACATGCAAAAATATGCACACACACACACACACACACACACACTACACAAACATGCAAAAACACACACACACACACTACACAAACACGCAAAAATACATACACACACTACACAAACATGCAAAAATACACACACATGCACACACACACACACACACACACACACACACACACACACACACACTACATAAACATGCAAAAATACACACATACGTACATTACACAAACATGCAAAAATACACACATACACACACGCACACTACACAAACGTGCAAACACACACACACTACACAAACATGCAAAAATACGCAAACACGCACACATGCACAAACACACACACACACACACACGAACACTACATGAACATGCAAAAAGACACACATACACTACACAAACATGCAGAAATACACACATACACACATACACGCACGCACACTACACAAACGTGCAAACACACACACACACTACACAAACATGCAAAAAAACATACACACACTACACAAACATGCAAAACACACGCAAACACACAAACAAAGTTTTGCCGGGAGGCTGTGTGTGTGTGTGTTTTGCATGTTTGTGTAGTATGTGTGTGTGTGTGTGTGTGTGTGTGAGTGTGTTTTGCATGTCTGTGTAGTGTGTGTGTGTGTGTGAGTGTGGTTCATTTCAGAATGATGAGGATTTATGAGGCTTCTGGCGGCTGGTGTATGATGGCAGTAATTGTGTTGTGTAACACAGACCGCCATAAAGGAAATGTGATTACTGGCCTGCTAATCTAGCCTGGCAAGTCCGCCTCAAACCGGGGGCTTCTATCGTTACCCCCCCCCCACACACACACACACACAAACACACACACGGTACAGTTATACAGCTGAGGCCAAAACAGCAGAAACCAACACCCCCCCCCCCTCCGATCTGCACGCTATCTTGGCGGCGACACGCCACGCTATCGATGAAGGGCTGACATGTGGCCTGGTTCCACTGAGAATGGAGGGCAGTAATAAAAACCAAAAAAAAACAAAAAACGAGGGGGTGGGCCTCGGACCTCATGCAGTCATGCAGCATTTACATGAAACACAATACCATGTGGACGGTCACAAGAGGAGGGACGAGGAGGGAGGAGCGGCGACGGAGGGAATTAGAGGAGGCGGAGAACAGCGACCGGCGAGCCACCCAGCAGAGAGCAGCACGGCCGGGGGGAGGGGGGGGAGGAGGGGGAGGAGGGGGTCTTTGGTCTGATACAACCTGGCCCCGCTGCAGTCACACGTCTTGGCCATCTTCCAAAATAAAACGCCACTTTAGAAACACATCTAACGGGCGTCCGGGTGACACGGCGGTCGAGTCCGTTGCCTAGCAACACGGGGATCGCGAGTTCGAACTCCCGTGTCGCCTCCGGCTCGGCCGGGCGTCCCTACAGACAGAACCGGCTGGGTCTGCGGGTGGGAAGCCGGGCGTGGGTATGTGTCCTGGTCGGGGCGCCGGTTCGGGGGGGGGAGGGGGGGGGGCAGCATGATCCTCCCACGTGGTGAAACTCCTCACTGTCAGGTGAAAAGAAGCGGCTGGTGACTCCACGTGTATGGGAGGAGGCGCGTGGTCGTCTGCAGCCCTCCCCGGATCGGCAGGGGGGGGGGGGGGGGGAGCAGAGACCGGGACGGCTCGGAAGAGTGGGGTAATTAGTATAACTGGGGAGGGGGATTTTTTTTTTCTTCTAAATAACTCAAAGCACATCTAAGCTGGTCACTTGTTTCTGGGCGAAGACAACCCTGTGGTACCTGAAGTGTGCGTTTGTGTGTAAAATTGTTTATCGGGCAAATGTTGCTACACACTGTGAGACGGTATACCGGATCTACCTGCCCAGACAGAACGCAGACGTGCCGTTTTTGTGGAGGTAAACCGAGCCTCCGACACACCTGGCTCATTTGGTTAGCAAATCCGAGGCGCGCAAAAACCACAGAAACTGACACGAGGACTGGAAATGGGAACGTCCGGGGGGGTGGGGTGGGGGGGGGGGCGTCTCAGCTCGGGTACGAGGACAGGAGCTCCCGTTTTCAGGTCCGTTAACACGTTCATGAAGCTGCGGCGGGGGCGGGGGCGGCGCCGCTGAGTAGCGTGAGTATCGTGCTATTTTGAAAGCTTCCTCCATCCATCCCATTACCCACGCCGCTTCTCCTGGTCAGGGTCGCGGGGGGTGCTGGAGCCTATCCCAGCAGTCCTTGGGGCAGCAGGCGGGGGGACACCCTGGACAGGCCGCCAGGCCGTCACAGGGCCGGGACACACACACACACCTGCACGTCTTTGGACTGAGCACCCGGAGGAAACCCAGGCAGACACGGGGAGAACATGCAGACTTCACCCAGAGGACGACCCGGGACGACCCCCCTGGACTACCCCGGGGTTTGAACCCTTTATAAGATATAAAAAAAGAAAAATGGTTGTGATTGGGAAACTGGGCAAGACACGTTGAGAGGTGCAACCACGCAATGACTCCGCGTCCGGCTGATTTATGGTGGATTAGGGAAACGAGGAGGCCTACAGAAGTCTGGCAGTGGACCAGAAGAGGGCTCAAGGGAAGCGGACCAACTGTAGAGATACAAGTGCGGAGACGTGGCCGAGGGGCTGCTTTCGACAGGAGGCGGAGCAAAGAGGGAAGAGAAAAGGGGAGGGGGGGGTGATGAGGGGGGAAAGAAAATTGGGGTACATTTGAGCTCGTGTTTTCTCCCCCACCGCGTCTACTCACCTTTAGGTCGCGGTGGACCACACCCATCTGGTGGCAATGGAGCACAGCCTCAAGGATCTGCTGAATGCAATGACTGCATGCAAACACCAGGGGGCGTGAGTTAGTGACAAGCTTCCACACACTCTCTGCAGCTCTTGAGCTCACGTTGAGACTTGGGGAGCAGCGGGCCCACCGCTGACCGCGTTAGCGGGAGTAATCGACTCCTCCTTTGCAATCACCATTGCCCACCGTCCCTTGACTATTGCACTAATGGGCCCTAAGGGCGAAGACAATGTGCGGAGGCCGAAGTGAAGCCCGGCTTGAAATTTACCCGATGATATGTTCCAAAATGGTGTGATTGATGCCATGGCGGCCAACTGGCGTGAGATTGCTCGTTACAGAGCAGAAATTGACTGGCGGTGGCAGCGTCGTACCCCCGGCAGACGCGTGGCCTCTGTTCGCCCCCCAAGTCTCAAGACAGAAGTGGTGTTAGCTCCTGGCCAACCGGAAGCCTGACCCTAGGAGGCAGAGGAGGGAGATGGAGGAAACAGTGGCAGGTGGCGAGGCAGAGGAGGGTGAGCGGTACATCCTGGTCCATATTCCTAATACCGGGGCGGGGGGGAGGGGGATTAACAACCCCCTGATCGCCAGGCACCTCCCTCCTCCTCCTCTCTCTCCAGCCTCCCTTGGGTCGTGGCCTCACAGCTGCTGTTTCAGAGTGTGGTTTGTGACAGATGCTACATGCACTTTGTGCCCTGGAATGGGGGGCGGGGGGGGGCGGAGAGTGGAGCCGGATGGGATCTGCCACCTCCCCCAGGCACTACCAACTCCTCCCCAGGTAACCCGCCACACTGCCCTCTGGTGCCACCTTTGACCTGGGGCAATTTTACAAGAAGCAGTGGATGGCTGTGGGTAATAGTGACTAGTGGAGAAGGTAGGGGTGTGTGTCTGTGTGTGTGGAATAAGCAGCGCTTGGTTACTGGTTAATAGATTAGGAGGCAGAGGAGCAGGGTGAGGTGCCGGAGGTGGGCAGGCCTGTTGCTGTTGCTGTCGCTGTCATTTACTAACCTTCAGATCCCTGTGCACTATGCCATTTATGTGGCAATGATTAACACTTTCTAGAATCTGCTGTATGCAGTGACTGTGGAGGAGAAAGAGACCAGAGGCCAGAAGCAAACAAGGGAGGAGAGGAAGAGGGAAATCAGGAAAAAATGAAAATCAGAAAACAAACAAAAAAGGAAGACAAACAGACAAAATGATGGCAAAACAGCAAAACCCTCCCAGTTGAGAATGGGGGAAAAAAACCTAAGCGAAATGCACCTTTAACGCTTTAATATGACAGAACTATAAAATTCATACAGACTTAACAGATGAAGAACATTTAGAACAGGAAGTCTACCGGTCAATTTGTGCCCGCATCGGTTACTCTATGTGGGCCTGTTGAGTCTGGATTTGATCGGTCTAGATTTAGTAGGTCTCACGGAAAGCTAAAATAAAGAGAGCCAAGAGGGAGAAAATGCTGCTGTATCTCCAGTACCTGAGAAGGAAGAGGACAGCTCTTCCTCAGAGCGAGCCACAACGGCGATATTAAACTATGTTGACTCAAGAAGCTTGTCAGCCAAAATTAGGTCATAATTTCACCGATATGGACTCCAGATTACATTAAAAGGTTAAATCAGAATCAGCTTTACGGGCCAAGTGTGCGAGCACACCAGGGGTTTGACTCCGGTACTCAGCAGCTTCTAGCACCTGCAGAAATCACCCGCACAGAAATAAAGAAAAAACAAAACAGGCCTCGGCTCTGTGGTCTTTAGATTCTGGGGAAGGGTGGATTTTGTTCAGAAATAATCATTAGAAATCTGGGGAAATGCCACATGGAGTCTTGGTCCCAGCGGGTATTTAAAAGCTGGAAGAGCTTGTGGTAACCAGACCAGAGGGCAGAGGAAGAAGAGCTAGGATTGAGGTGTGAGGCATATCGAACACACAATATATGGATACGAGAGGGAGGAGAAACTATAGAAACAGTTATGTAACGCAATAACACGTACACCACAAATGCAACAGCATGAGGGGGCTGCGTATACTTATAGATATATGTGATTCATGCAGAACTTCTGTGCATGTTTATATGTGTGTATCTGCAAGTGCACACATACTATTGTATGTCCTGTTGAGATGTGGGTCTTTAAATATGTCTTAAGCAATGGCAAATTAGACGTATTTAACGGGCAACGTGTACATAAACATCCAGGACCTGAGATCTCTGCGGCCCAACTCTATGTTCTACTGACCTGGCATCAGCCTCACTGTAGTACTCCCTGGCCACGATGTCCTCGAACAGCTCACCACCAGTAACCCTGAGAGGAGGATGGACAGAAAGAGGAAAAGAGACGCGGGACGAGAAGAGAGAGACAGAGAGACGGAGAGAAATTCCAAATAAATAGGCATGATCATCTCTGTGGGGGGAAAGCTGGAGAGCGCAGGAATATTGCAAAATGACAAAATCTCATGAAGGCTCCATTTTATCACCCAGAGGTTGTTGTTTTTCCCCAAAGCAGCCAAGACAATGGAAGTAAAACTGTCTGTATGCGGAAATCAGTACGGCGAGAAGCTTTACCCTTTCTCTGATCGTATGACAGATTGAGCTGAGAACACGTTTCTTGTGGGACGATGGTGGCGTGGACTCACGCTTGCAGCGGCTTCACCCAGTACCGACTATGCATTTTAAAAGTCCAGTTTTAGTCGGACTGACGCAATAAATCCACTTTTTTCTAACACCACGTAAATGTCTATGTCCATGTGTACATCTGCGTGGGAGAGCTGGCGCTGGACCGGCTGGGAGAGCTTGTTCTGCTGCGTCCTGTGGGCCCGGGGGACCGCGGCCCCTGCTCGGAGCTGCTCCCGAGGAGGAAACACCGAGGGCGGTCTGACGGGACGCGGAAGCGGGGCAGGCTAAGCTAACCGCTAGCCCATGCAGACCGGCAGGTCCGAGTCATCCTGGCTGGCGTTCTGGACCAGTAGTGGATCTAGAGATTTTTCCTGGGGTGGCAAAGGGGTGGCAAGACTGTGTCCCAGAGGTGGCAGCCGCCACCCCTTGCCACCCTGTAGATCCGCGCCGGGTGAGGGGGAGGGGGGATTCTAAATCGGCGACTTCTGTTTGAGATGAGTTTGGTGCGGGTCTCGTTGACCTTCACCATGCGTGTACATAAAATATACTTTAAAAACATATTATCTGATTTATAAGTGGGGTGGCAACAGGGGTGGCAAGACTGTGTCCCAGAGGTGGCAGCTGCCCCCCCCCTTTGCCACCCTGTAGATCCGCCCCTGTTCTGGACAGTGGGGTTTTGGACTGTGCTGCACTAAGTGGACTGTGTTGTTAACCGGTTGTCGTTTGTCTTTCTTTGTTCTCTCTGTTTTTGTTTTTTTGTGGCGTCGTTTTTGGAAATGTTGGACACGTGTTGCGCTGCTGCGGGCCGGGGGGGGGGGGGGACGACATTTCATCTCTTTTGTGTTCACAAGTACGCAAGAGAAAAGACAACGCCACTGCTCCCGACTCCTGATTTACCTCCGGCCCCACGCGTTACTCCAGGGAGTCGAGCGACGCAGGCAGAGAACGCCGTTATGTTTGGACCGGGGTCAAAGGGTAAAGCGGGTCGACCGTTTCGCCGCCGTGCCCCTACCAGCAGCGGGGCGCTGTAAGCCATTACGCCATGCCGTGAGATTTAAGGGTATTTTTAGGGCGGCGTAAAAAAAAAGCTGACACTTTCCCTTTGCTCAGAAACTGCCGGAGGCCCTGGCTGCCGGGTTTGTCAGAACCCGCCGCTCGGCGAGCGCCCCTAGTGGCCAAATGTTTCTCCCCTCTTCTGCTTGTGGTCAACTCCATTTCCCCCTCACTGCAGCCTGACGGAGCTGTCACCATTCCAGACAGGGTTTCTTCTTCTTCTTCTTTTTTTACATTTGAAAGGCAGCAGTACCTTTTGTTCTGGCCGGGCCCCGTCCCCCTCCCCTCCCCCTCCCCTCCCCACGCCACAACCTTTTTTTATAGCTCATAATCAAATTAAATGCAGTGTTTAAAATAGGTTGGAGGCCATTTCTCTTCCAGCTGTCAAAGAGAAAGCAAGGAATAGCTGCTAACACACAGGAGAGAATGAGAGAAGGCAGCAGAGGGAAGGGGGATGACGGGGGGGAGGGGGGGAGGAATACTGATCTGCATTAGAGAGAGAGACGTGTATTATGTTCCCTGCTGTAAAGAGAGAATATTGATTGCCGTACTAACAAACTTGGATGGAAAACAGAATGGCGACTGGATGTACAGAGACGGGTTACAGGGTCCAACACTGATATCCTGTTTATCGTCTTCGAGTTAAACTTTTCTCTATTTAAAGCCATAAATCTATAAAAACGAAAACCGGGGCGTCCGGGCGGCGTGGCGGTCTATTCCGTTGCCTACCAGTATGGGCATCGCCGGTTCGAATCCCCGTGTTACCTCCGGCTTGGTCGGGCGTCCCTACAGACACAATTGGCTGTGTCTGCGGGTGGGAAGCCGGATGTGGGTATGTGTCCTAGTCGCTGCACTAGCGCCTCTCCTGGTCAGTTGGGGCGCATGTTCAGAGAGGGGAAGACTTGGGGGGATAGCGTGATCCTCCCACGTGCTACGTCCCCCTGGTGAAACTCCTCAACGTCCGGTGAAAAGAAGCAGGGATTCATTCAACACATTCCTCGGCTCAATGGGTGTTCAGTCTCATGCATCTTTTTCAGTAGAGTTCAATGAGAAATGGGTGCGGTGATCTGTCCAGGGGACGGAAATGAAGCCTCGACTATTTTTGTGTGTCCAATATCCACAAATATTCAATCAATCAATCAAACTTATTGAACTTGTTAAAAGAAAAACATAAGCAATAAAAACCAATAAATAAAATCAGCAACTTATAAGCAATGGGTAATTGTTGATTCATTGCTCTGTGCATAATTTGAATAGCTTTAAAATCAACAATCTCTTTAAATTTTAGCGCTTTTAGTTTGATAAAACGTGGATGTGTTCAGTCTCTCCAAGTGGTTTTATTTCCAATTCGTGCGGCTCTTTTTTGGAGGTTGGAGATTGGATGTGTGTTTGTTTTGTGTGTGTTCCCCCACACTTCCACACAGTAGGTAATGTATGGGAGAATGAAAGAGCAGTATAATAATAATAATAATAATAATAATAATAAACTATTTATACAGTACCTTTCAAAACCATGTTACAAGGAGCTTTACAATACAAGATGAAATAGTACACAGTCAAGATTAAAAAGAATAAAAATAGAAAAAACAAAGCATACGACCTGATCTGCTTCACAGAACAAGGTAAAACAGTCAGGATAAAGATCAGAAGAACGTAAAACATAGACCACTGAACCTGATAAAACAGAGTGTATAATTAAATCAAGTGAAATAAAAGCGATAAAAGAGAAATATAAAATTGGACAACAACATATTTACTCTAAAAAGCCTTCCTGTAATAGTAAGTTTTGAGAGGTGATTTAAAAGAAGACAGCGAGTTTGTGATGCTTGATTTAGTACAATGTTTATACGGACGCTTGATTTACTGGATCTTTGACTTTGTTCAGTATTGCAACTGATTTGGATAACCAACACGCGTCCTCCGTGAAAGTGGATCATCCCTTCAATAGCGAGTGCTGGCAGCGCTGTTGAATTGAGACTGGTCTGGCTGCAGCACTGGCACTCAGTGTTATCAGGTCTGAGAACACCGTCTCACGAGAGTCAGCCTAGAAAGATCTTTATATGAGCTTTATTAGTTTGGCAGACCGCTTCTTCTCCGATATTGTGACCAGTGTGTGGTCTTACACATCAGAAGCACATCCGCTCACGGTTCAAGCTCACCGCGGTGTTGTTGAACGTTTCGGGCTCCACCCTCTCCAAAACGAGAGCAACCACAAAACGCGTCCACAGTTTGGATTTTGGTGGATCAGCTATCTGAAAGTGATTAAAGGCGTCAGAAAAGACGCGTATTTGTACGTAGATATTGAGGATCGTATCTTTGGAAAGGGCGAAATAACTGTGCAAATAATGATTCCCCCTCTTTGTTTGTTGTCTCAGTGACGAAAAACAAAGTTGCCGCTTCGAGTGTATACGTTGTTGCACATTTCAGGAAAAACTCAAATCTGTTAAGGCTTATTATACCCCTCTCTCACCGAGACGTGTGACTCATTTTTTTTTTGTTTTACATGGTGATGGTGGTCGCCTGGTTCAGGTCCCCGGGCTGTTCCGATGGCATCTGGACACTGCTTGGCATCCTCCTCATCATATTCTCCATACATAAGTCCATCTGCCATCCTCTTTCAGTGTTGTATTGCGTAAATTGCGTACACACAACGTCCATTGCATGTTGTGCATCGTGGGAGAGAGATCCTCCTGCGTTGCTCTCCCTGATCTTTCCTCCCGGCTTTCCTCCCTGTTACAGGTTTTTCAGGGAGGTGCTCCTTAACCGACGCGAGGGTCTAAGGACAGGATGCTGTGTTGCTGTAAAGCCCCTTGGGGCAAATTTGTAATCTGTGATATGGGGGCTATACAAATAAAACTGCCTTCCACATCATATGACAAAATCCTTAAACTTAAGATGGTATTAACGTGTCAGTGTGCGGAATCTTCTAGTTCTTATAAGAGAGCGGTCATGATGAAGACACAGTGGACACAAACAAAGAAATCCACTTGGCACAACTGTTAGCTAGCATGGCTTTAAATCTAGAGAGCCCAAAGACGTGTGGAAGACACACAAAAGACACACAAAGGAGCATGAGCACACATTCACACCCAGCACCAACAGCTGCTCAAAAGATGCGTAACACTTCTGGAACAAAGCCAAAAGCATGTTTGTCCACACAAAAATGGACTACGATGGATTCACTAAAACGACTACAGGATTTGTTTTTCTATTTTTCATTGCATTATTATTATTATCATTATTATTATTTACTACTTTATTAATCCCCGTGGGGCAGCTCTTCCTCTGCATTTAACCCATCCTAGCTTTGTGGCTAGCAGCAGCGGGCAGCCGCCGTGCAGCACCCCGGGACGAACTCCAGTTCGCATTACCATGCCTTGCTCAGGGGCACAGGCAGGAGTATTAACCCTAACATGCATGTCTTTTTGATGGCGGGGGAAACCGGAGCACCCGGAGAAAACCCACCGCAGACATGGGGAGGACATGGAAACTCCACACAGAGGACGACCTGGGATGACCCCCGAGGTTGAACTGCCCCGGGGTTTGAACCCAGGACCTTCTTGCTGTGGGGTGACAGCGCTAACCACTGCGCCGCCCTGTTATAGCCAGTACCATACAGATTACTGCAGTATGCCCTGTTTTTTTTCATCATAAAAATACAACAGCATACAAACACAACTTTATTTCTGTGTGTAGAAAGCTTTTCACATACCGGTTCTCAAGGTTTTCCTGCAGCACTGCTATAGAGACGCTGTAGTACACTGCACACAATGTTTGTGTGATGAGAACCCCCCCCCCAAAAAACACAGGCAATAGTATGGTCATTTTTCCTGTGTTTTAACAGAGTCCATTTCGTATGAGTGTGCGCGAGTTAAATTTTGCACGATTTTATGCATACATGACGTGTGAGTGTGCGACACGTGTGAGGCGTCGTTAGGTAACGCACTGGCACACGAGGCGTGTTAGCGTTTATGGAGCGGAGCAGACGAACTCGGTGAAACAGATGGGGAAAATGAGCGCCGTGGGAACATAACACTTCCAATCTCCCATCATGCCCCACTGACCGGACATCAGGTCAGCAGCGTGGGAATACCTCTCTGGACTTGTTCACCTCACCTGAGCATGCTGATGCTGTGTGTGTGTGTGTGTGTGTGTGTGTGTGTGTGTGTGTGTGTGTGTGTGTGTGTGTGGACTTGTGCACTTACAAATCGAACACGAGGTAGTGGAATCCCTCCTCTGATATGCTGTCATGGAGACGCACTGTGGAGATGAGAGAGAGAGAGAGAGAGAGAGAGAGAGAGAGAGAGAGAGAGAGAGTTTTGTTAGAGATAATCCCTCCCAGAAAATACTTCCACTCATTTGGCCGTCTACATCAGTGTTTCTCAACCGGGGGTCCGCGGACCCCTAGTGGTCCGTGGTGTAATTGCAAGGGGTCCGTGAAAATAAAATATCTTTTAAAAAAAAGATCCTATGACATTTATAGAAATAGGATTATTTTACTCGCACTGCTGTTGGCCAGCGTGAGATAAAAACCAACCGTTTGAAAACAAGACCAGCTCAAAACCTGGTATGGATGGGCCGTGCTGGCCTATGTTAAAAATTGTTGCCAATTTTCTTTTTTTTTCTTCTAACTCCTTTGCTTTCTCTTTCTTCTATCTTTTTTCTCTTTTTTTTCTTTCTTTCTGGCTTCATTTTTTTCCCTCTCTTCTTTTCATTTTTTCTTTCCTTTTTTCTTAAAAAAAAGCAAGAAAAAAGAGAAGAAAAAGAAAAAGTAAGTAAAAAGTAAAAAAGAAAAAATACGAAAAAGAAAAAAATACAAAAAGAAAAAAGATTTAAAAATACAGAAAAAAGAAAAGGAAAGAGAGTAAAAAGAAAAGAACAAAGAAGAAAAACAAAAAAAGAAGAAAAACGGTGGCGTTTGTTGCAGGGATAGTCAGCGAGGGTGTTTATAATGTGAATTCCTGGATATTAAATGTTCATCTGGAATTCTCTGTAGTGGTCCCAGTAATACTTGTTATAAAGTGTACTTAAGTAGCATATCACGTGACACGGTTAAGCTACATTCGAGTAACACAAGAGGTTATAAATGCAGTTGCAAGAACAATACTCTCCACTTACATCTTGGGATGTTTGATTTGAAAGAGGGTGTCTTGATGCATGCTCAATAATGCAGGTAAGGAAGTCCCAGAAGGTTGAATCAGTTCATCTGGACACAACGTTTATTGAAACGTTTCATCACTCGTCTAAGCGACTTGGTCAGTGTCAGCTGACTGCAGGTATCCCCACCCCTTATAAACAGCACAGTTGCATAACGACCGAAACCAGCAATCAATTTCATATGAAAATTGCTGAAACAGGTCACGTGTACTATTCACAGAGCATTGAGGAATAGCTGCAATCACAGCGTTGTAAGATGGCGACAGATGTACTCTCAGCACCTAGCACCTCCCTTCTCGGTTCAATTCAAATCCATTCAGTTTACTGTCATTAAAAACAATGTGCAGGCACATGTTAAAAATGAAATGAGGGCTGTGGCTTCACCAAACAGTGCAAGACAGACACAGACAAACACAACAAACACAGTATAAGATATACACACGTGAAGACCAAAAGCTAAAAAAAAGAGCAAGAGTACAAAATATTTAAAAATATCTACAGACATTCAGTGGGTGGCCAGGTTCAGGTGGGCAACAGCTTGTGGAAAGAAGCTGTTTTTGAGCCTGGTAGTTTGGGCTCTGAGGCTCCTGTAGCGCCTCCCAGAGCGCAGGGGGGAGAACAGTCCATGGTTGGGGTGGGTGGGATCTCTGCTGATGCTCAGACTCCTTCGAAGGCAGCGTTTGTGATAAATGTCTTTTATGGCTGGGAGCTGGGTACCGGTGATGTGCTGGGCCGCCTTGACGACCCGCTGCAGAGCTTTCTGGTCTATTGAGGTGCAGTTGCCGTACCACACTGAGATGCAGATGGTCAGGATGCTCTCTATGGTGCAGTGGTAGAAGTTGGTGAGAATTTTGGGGGATAGACGGGCACTCCTAAGCCTCCTCAGGAAATGCAGGCGTTGTTGGGCCTCTTTCACAAGGGCCTGGGTGTTTAATGCCCAGAAAAGTTCCTCACTGATGTGGACTCCAAGGAATTTAAAGCTGGAAACACGCTCCACTTCCACCCCCATTGATGTGTATGGGGGAGTGGCTGCAGCTTCTAGACCTCCTGAAGTCCACAATCAGCTCCTTCATCTTCTGCACATTGAGGACAAGATTGTTGGTAGTACACCATGATGTGAGGTGCTGAATCTCGTCTCTGTAGGCCGTCTCGTCGTTGTCGGTGATACAGCCAATGACTGTGGTGTCATCTGCAAACTTAACTATAACATTTGAAGGGTGAGTTGGCAGGCAGTCGTGGGTAATCAGAAAAGGAGGGGGCTCAGAACACAGCCTTGAGGGGCATCTGTGCTGAGGGTCAGGGTGGAGGAGGAGTGGTCACCTAACCTAACAGACTGAGGTCTGTTGGTCAGGAAGTCCAGAGTCCAGTTACAGAGGGAGGGGTTGAGGCCAAGGGAGAGGAGTTTGGTGGTTGTGTTGTTAAGTTCAAGGTGGGTCAGAGCAAAATGCAGGGCAGTGGCAATGGCATCCTCAGCAGACCTTTTGGGACAGTAGGCGAACTGATGTGGGTCGAATGTGGGGGGGGGTAATTTTTGATGTGAGCAAGAACCAGTCTCTCAAAGCACTTCACGGCAATGGGGGAAGAGTGCTATGGGTCGGCAGTCATTCAGACATGTGGATGTTGGTTTCTTGGGGACAGGAATGATAGAGGTGGTCTTAAAGCATGTCGGAACTATGGATTGGGACAGTGAGAGATTAAATATAGTTGTTGTGAAGACCTCAGTCAGCTGGTCAGCACATTCCCAGAGGACCTGACCCAGTATGCCATCCGGTCCGGCAGCCTTCCGTGTGTTCACTCTGCGCAGTGATTCAGGGATTGTCGTTGCCTCTTCATATAGATGGCCATGTTGACGCCCCTTTCAAACCAGCATTCCTCCGTGTTACGGATGTGCACATCCTCATCCATTTTGACTCATTTTTCGGAGGATTGCCTTAAATTTGCACATGAATACGAGCAAACTACTTGTAAGAAGGCAGACTACAGGAACCACCTGAGATCCAGCCTCAGGTGCAGACAGAGCGGGATTAACACCTAAGAGCCTGCAAACGAAATCTTCTGTCAAGGGTCACCAAGCTAGCAAGATCCTCCAGAAGGCACAGAGCCAGCTCTTGAACAAATGGTTGAGACAAACTAATTTTAACATCAATGCTTTGAAAGCCAGAGAGGAACATATCCAACAGACTTACATCACATCTAGATGAAACCACTTTCCAACACGTGATTGAGTTAACAGAGAGGGCTCATCTAGCAAAACATGGAAAGTCGAAAACCAGGCAGTAAAAGAAGTTCGACCAATTTGCTGCACGCCAGACATCAGCAGACAATGGACGGCTCCCTCAATGGCAGGCAGAGAGACAGACGCCAGACACAACCCAGTGATGTGGACAGGTGGGTGAAGAATCTGTCTGATAGACAACTCACCCAGGAAGAGAAATATATCTTTGCTAAGGGGCTGAATTTTGCTGTCAAGCAACTGGAACTGATCACAGCCACGGAATCGGTGATCCGTAACAATATCATGAACCCAGAAGCAGAGCAACTGTGGACGAAAGTTTCAGCCTGCCCCAGCAATGCAAAGGCGCCGCTGTCCAACATCAGCACAGATGAGAGGAATGCACTCACGACTCTCAGTAAGGACAATAACATCATAATCCTTCCGGTGGACAAAGGTAGATGTATTGTTTTATTAAACCAGACAGACTATCATGAGAAAGTTAGGACTGGAGAGGAGCTCAATCAGGAGTCGTGACAACTTTATCTTTCGGCTACACAACGTGCACAATTTATTCCTTCCACCTAACGACAACAACAAAAACCCGCGCAGTGGAAGTGTGACACTGTAAACACGAACCGAGAAAACAGCAGCTGTAAACAAACGTTCCTACTCGCTCAATAAGGGGAATTATGTATCCCTATAACCACTACAGGACGTTACTTAGCAACATAAATATTTATGAGCCCCTGAAATGAGATCCAGGTAGTGGTTACAAGAAAAGGGTGATAGATTGTCTGAAGCTTTTAGAACAGGAAAATGCTATTGACAGAATTTTGTACACTGTCCCAGCCAATCTCGACCAACACCAGTTTGCCTACCGGGCAAACAGATCGAGTGAGGACGTCATCTGTGTAGCTCTCAATACAGCCTTATCTCACCTGGAAAAACCCAACACCTATGTCAGGGTGCTCTTTGTTTACAGCTCAATGTTTAACACCATCATACCAAACAAGCTGGTTGACAAACTCCACAAACTAGGACTAACTCCCTCCATATACAATTGGATACTGGACTTCCTCATCAACCACCCCAGACTGCAAGACTGGGCAAGCACACATCCTCCAACCTCATCCTGAGCACTGGCATCCCCCAGGGCTGTGTGCTGAGCCCCCTCTTTTATGCCCTGTTCACACATGACTGGCAACCCATCCACAACTCGAACACTATTGTTAAGTTTGCGGATGATACGACAATCATCAGGTTCATATCAGACAACGAAGCTGCGTACAGGGAGGAGGTTCAGAATCTGACAATGTGGTGTGCTAACAACAACCTACTCCTAAACATCAAAAAGACCAAGAAGGTTATCGTGGACTTTAGGACCTCCAAGATGATCACACACAGTCCTGTCAACATCAGCAGAGGCTATGGAGAGAGTCCTGCAGTTTCAGGTTCCTGGGAGTCACCAACACAGAGGACCTCTCCTGGGCTGGCAACACCTCAGCAGCGGTGGGTACAGCACAACACCTTTATTTTCTGAGGAGGCTAGGGAGAGCCAACATCCCCCAAAACCTGCTTGTCAACTTTTATAGATGCACCACGTGCATCCTAACAAAATGCATGACAGCCTGGTACAGCAACTGCATAAAGCTGACAAAAAAAGCCCTCCAGCATGTTGTGAAAACAGCACAGGGCATTGTTGGCACTGAACTGCCATCACTAAAACATCGTCACAGCACTCACTGTGTGAGGAGGGCCAAGAACATCATAAAGGATATTACACACCCTGGACACCATCTATTTTAGCTCCTCCCATCAAGTAGGCACTTCAGATCAATCCACATATGCACAAATAGACTGAAATACAGTTTCTTCTAAAACAAGTGGTGCTACTGAACTCAGACATCTCCTCAGTCTGACGACACTGATGTGCTGCCACCACTGGGCATGTGAAATATTTGCAATATTTACTCATATATCACTTTAAGCCACTTCATATCTGTCCACTGCACCTTTACTGCATTTTTGCTGATTGTTTTTGCACCTCATAAGTTGTATTTCATTAACTGTATTGCATTTCATACTTTATATTGCTGAGATTTTGTACTTATATTGTTTAGACTGTACTTTTTATTGCTGATATATCTCTTTTCTGTCTTATTTATTGTTTGTATGCACCATTTGAGGTTGACACAACTGCAGTTTCATCATGCTTGCACAATGATAAGTTCTTGAATATTGAATCGAATTTTGACTCTAACTGCATGTGGCTGTTAGCGCTGTCATTTGTGAATTGAACAGTTTTGCAATGAGGCTCATTTGCATAGAAAGGGGCCAATTTTGCGCTAAATGTATGCATATGACCTCATACGTACAAATAGCACCAGCACACCAAGACACTATGGCAGCACAGTTAGGGGGTGCATTTCCACCTTTGCAGGTGCTTTGAGAATTAAACCGTTTCTTTTTCTCTTATTTGTGCATGCTTACAGGCCACAAAAGCCACTCAACCTTTTTGTGAATTCCCCAGTGAGTGTTTTTTAGAGTGATTATTATTTGGGGCGCTTTAACTTTGCGCTCTCCCTAATGCCTCTCGGTGCTCGGTCGACCAGTCGTGTAACTTTAATGATTTTGGTGGTCACCTGATCACACTGCCAAATCGTGTCAAACATGATCACTCAGTCGGTCACTCTAAACGCGATCACTCAGTCGGTCACTCTAAACATGATCACTCAATCAGTCACTCTAAACGCGATCACTCAGTCGGTCACTCTAAACATGATCACTCAGTCGGTCACTCTAAACATGATCACTCAATCAGTCACTCTAAACATGATCACTCAATCAGTCACTCTAAACACGATCACTCAGTCGGTCACCCTAAACATGATCACTCAGTCACTCACCCTAAACATGATCACTCAGTCACTCACCCTAAACATGATCACTCAGTCACTCACCCTAAACATGATCACTCAGTCAGTCACCCTAAACATGATCACTCAGTCTGTCACTCTAAACACGATCACTCAGTCGGTCACTCTAAACATGATCACTCAGTCTATCACTCTAAACATGATCACTCAGTCAGTCACTCTAAACATGATCACTCAGTCATTCTAAACATGATCACGCAGTCACTCACCCTAAACATGATCACTCAGTCACTCACCCTAAACATGATCACTCAGTCAGTCACCCTAAACATGATCACTCAGTCACTCACCCTAAACATGATCACTCAGTCTGTCACTCTAAACATGATCACTCAGTCTGTCACTCTAAACATGATCACTCAGTCAGTCACTCTAAACATGATCACTCAGTCATTCTAAACATGATCACGCAGTCACTCACCCTAAACATGATCACTCAGTCTGTCACTCTAAACATGATCATTCAGTCTGTCACTCTAAACATGATCACTCAGTCTGCCACTCTAAACATGATCATTCAGTCTGTCACTCTAAACATGATCACTCAGTCTGCCACTCTAAACATGATCACTCAGTCTGTCACTCTAAACATGATCACTCAGTCTGTCACTCTAAACATGATCACTCAGTCTGCCACTCTAAACATGATCACTCAGTCTGTCACTCTAAACATGATCACTCAGTCTGTCACTCTAAACATGATCATTCAGTCTGTCACTCTAAACATGATCACTCAGTCTGTCACTCTAAACATGATCACTCAGTCTGTCACTCTAAACATGATCACTCAGTCTGCCACTCTAAACATGATCACTCAGTCTGCCACTCTAAACATGATCACTCAATCAGTCACTCTAAACATGATCACTCAGTCTGCCACTCTAAACACGATCACTCAGTCGGTCACTCTAAACATGATCACTCAATCGGTCACTCTAAACATGATCACTCAATCAGTCACTCTAAACATGATCACTCAGTCAGTCACCCTAAACATGATCACTCAGTCACTCACCCTAAACATGATCACTCAGTCACTCACCCTAAACATGATCACTCAGTCTGTCACTCTAAACATGATCACTCAATCAGTCACTCTAAACATGATCACTCAGTCGGTCACCCTAAACATGATCACTCAGTCACTCACCCTAAACATGATCACTCAGTCACTCACCCTAAACATGATCACTCAGTCACTCACCCTAAACATGATCACTCAGTCAGTCACCCTAAACATGATCACTCAGTCTGTCACTCTAAACACGATCACTCAGTCTATCACTCTAAACATGATCACTCAGTCTGTCACTCTAAACATGATCACTCAGTCTATCACTCTAAACACGATCACTCAGTCTATCACTCTAAACATGATCACTCAGTCAGTCACCCTAAACATGATCACTCAGTCAGTCACCCTAAACATGATCACTCAGTCTGTCACTCTAAACACGATCACTCAGTCTATCAGTCACTCTAAACATGATCACTCAGTCAGTCACTCTAAACATGATCACTCAGTCTGTCACTCTAAACATGATCACTCAGTCACTCACCCTAAACATGATCACTCAGTCACTCACCCTAAACATGATCACTCAGTCTATCACTCTAAACATGATCACTCAGTCAGTCACTCTAAACATGATCACTCAGTCAGTCACCCTAAACATGATCACTCAGTCACTCACCCTAAACATGATCACTCAGTCACTCACCCTAAACATGATCACTCAGTCACTCACCCTAAACATGATCACTCAGTCTATCACTCTAAACATGATCACTCAGTCATTCTAAACATGATCACGCAGTCACTCACCCTAAACATGATCACTCAGTCTGTCACTCTAAACATGATCACTCAGTCTGTCACTCTAAACATGATCACGCAGTCACTCACCCTAAACATGATCACTCAGTCTGTCTCTCTAAACATGATCACTCAGTCTGTCTCTCTAAACATGATCACTCAGTCTGTCACTCTAAACATGATCACTCAGTCTGTCACTCTAAACATGATCACTCAGTCGGTCACCCTAAACATGATCACTCAGTCTGTCACTCTAAACATGATCACTCAGTCTGTCACTCTAAACATGATCACTCAGTCTATCACTCTAAACATGATCACTCAGTCTGTCTCTCTAAACATGATCACTCAGTCTGTCACTCTAAACATGATCACTCAGTCGGTCACCCTAAACATGATCACTCAGTCTGTCACTCTAAACATGATCACTCAGTCTGTCACTCTAAACATGATCACTCGGTCTGTCACTCTAAACATGATCACTCAGTCTGTCACTCTAAACATGATCACTCAGTCTGTCACTCTAAACATGATCACTCAGTCTGTCACTCTAAACATGATCATTCAGTCTGTCACTCTAAACATGATCACTCAGTCTGTCACTCTAAACATGATCACTCAGTCTGTCACTCTAAACATGATCACTCAGTCTGCCACTCTAAACATGATCATTCAGTCTGTCACTCTAAACATGATCACTCAGTCTGTCACTCTAAACATGATCACTCAGTCTGTCACTCTAAACATGATCATTCAGTCTGTCACTCTAAACATGATCACTCAGTCTGTCACTCTAAACATGATCACTCAGTCTGTCACTCTAAACATGATCATTCAGTCTGTCACTCTAAACATGATCACTCAGTCTGTCACTCTAAACATGATCACTCAGTCTGCCACTCTAAACATGATCACTCAGTCTGTCACTCTAAACATGATCATTCAGTCTGTCACTCTAAACATGATCACTCAGTCTGTCACTCTAAACATGATCACTCAGTCTGTCACTCTAAACATGATCACTCAGTCTGTCACTCTAAACATGATCACTCAGTCAGTCACTCTAAACATGATCATTCAGTCTGTCACTCTAAACATGATCACTCAGTCTGTCACTCTAAACATGATCATTCAGTCAGTCACTCTAAACATGATCATTCAGTCTGTCACTCTAAACATGATCATTCAGTCAGTCACTCTAAACATGATCATTCAGTCTGTCACTCTAAACATGATCATTCAGTCTGTCACTCTAAACATGATCACTCAGTCTGTCACTCTAAACATGATCACTCAGTCTGTCTCTCTAAACATGATCACTCAGTCATTCACTCTAAACATGATCACTCAGTCAGTCACTCTAAACATGATCACTCAGTCTGTCACTCTAAACACGATCACTCAGTCTGTCACTCTAAACATGATCACTCAGTCTGTCACTCTAAACATGATCACTCAGTCTGTCACTCTAAACATGATCACTCAGTCTGTCACTCTAAACATGATCACTCAGTCTGTCACTCTAAACATGATCACTCAGTCTGTCACTCTAAACACGATCACTCAGTCTATCACTCTAAACATGATCACTCAGTCTGTCACTCTAAACATGATCACTCAGTCTGTCACTCTAAACATGATCACTCAGTCTGTCACTCTAAACATGATCACTCAGTCTGTCACTCTAAACATGATCACTCAGTCTGTCACTCTAAACATGATCACTCAGTCTGTCACTCTAAACATGATCACTCAGTCTGTCACTCTAAACATGATCATTCAGTCTGTCACTCTAAACATGATCACTCAGTCTGTCACTCTAAACATGATCACTCAGTCTGTCACTCTAAACATGATCACTCAGTCTGCCACTCTAAACATGATCACTCAGTCAGTCACTCTAAACATGATCATTCAGTCGGTCACTCTAAACATGATCACTCAGTCTGTCACTATAAACATGATCACTCAGTCTGTCACTCTAAACATGATCACTCAGTCTGTCACTCTAAACATGATCACTCAGTCTGTCACTCTAAACATGATCATTCAGTCTGTCACTCTAAACACGATCACTCAGTCAGTCACTCTAAACATGATCACTCAGTCTGTCACTCTAAACATGATCACTCAGTCATTCACTCTAAACGTGATCACTCAGTCATTCACTCTAAACATGATCACTCAGTCTGTCACTCTAAACATGATCACTCAGTCATTCTAAACATGATCATTCAGTCTGTCACTCTAAACACGATCACTCAGTCTGTCACTCTAAACATGATCACTCAGTCTGTCACTCTAAACATGATCACTCAGTCTGTCACTCTAAACATGATCACTCAGTCTGTCACTATAAACATGATCACTCAGTCTGTCACTCTAAACATGATCACTCAGTCTGTCACTCTAAACATGATCACTCAGTCTGTCACTCTAAACATGATCATTCAGTCTGTCACTCTAAACATGATCACTCAGTCGGTCACTCTAAACATGATCACTCAGTCAGTCACTCTAAACATGATCATTCAGTCTGTCACTCTAAACATGATCACTCAGTCTGTCACTCTAAACATGATCACTCAGTCTGTCACTATAAACATGATCACTCAGTCTGTCACTCTAAACATGATCACTCAGTCTGTCACTCTAAACATGATCACTCAGTCTGTCACTCTAAACATGGTCACTCAGTCTGTCACTCTAAACACGATCACTCAGTCTGTCACTCTAAACATGATCACTCAGTCTGTCACTCTAAACATGATCACTCAGTCTGTCACTCTAAACACGATCACTCAGTCTGTCACTCTAAACATGATCACTCAGTCTGTCACTCTAAACATGATCACTCAGTCTGTCTCTCTAAACATGATCACTCAGTCTGTCACTCTAAACATGATCATTCAGTCTGTCACTCTAAACATGATCACTCAGTCGGTCACTCTAAACATGATCACTCAGTCAGTCACTCTAAACATGATCATTCAGTCTGTCACTCTAAACATGGTCACTCAGTCTGTCACTCTAAACATGATCACTCAGTCTGTCACTATAAACATGATCACTCAGTCTGTCACTCTAAACATGATCACTCAGTCTGTCACTCTAAACATGATCACTCAGTCTGTCACTCTAAACATGATCATTCAGTCTGTCACTCTAAACATGATCACTCAGTCTGTCACTCTAAACATGATCACTCAGTCAGTCACTCTAAACATGATCATTCAGTCTGTCACTCTAAACATGGTCACTCAGTCTGTCACTCTAAACATGATCATTCAGTCTGTCACTCTAAACATGATCACTCAGTCTGTCACTCTAAACATGGTCACTCAGTCTGTCACTCTAAACACGATCACTCAGTCTGTCACTCTAAACATGATCACTCAGTCAGTCACTCTAAACATGATCACTCAGTCTGTCACTCTAAACACGATCACTCAGTCTGTCACTCTAAACATGGTCACTCAGTCTGTCACTCTAAACACGATCACTCAGTCTGTCACTCTAAACATGATCACTCAGTCTGTCACTCTAAACATGATCACTCAGTCTGTCACTCTAAACACGATCACTCAGTCTGTCACTCTAAACATGATCACTCAGTCTGTCACTCTAAACATGATCACTCAGTCTGTCACTCTAAACATGATCACTCAGTCTGTCACTCTAAACATGATCACTCAGTCAGCCCCACCAACATGGTCGCTCAGTCGGCCGGTCAGTCAGTCAGTCCGTGACATTCACGTTTGTAAGGCTGGCTCCAGCTGGTCCAGTCAAAACTAAACAAAACTCATCCTTTATGCCAAATTACAGTTACTCTCTAAACAGAACCACACACACAAAAAAAGAAACGACATTGAGCCTGATGCTAGACACAGATCTAGCTCAGTCAACAAAATTTAGTAAAATGTCTGTATCAGTGACAGAACATTTTATTATAAAATTGATTTTCTTAATAAACTTATTTAATACAAGCAGATTAATTTAGCATTACATCATATCTGCATCAATAAAACCAGTATTGTGTCCTGACCCAATACATTTTTTTTTCCTTTTTCTCCTCAGTTGCACTTGGCTAATTACCCTATTTTCCAAGCTGCCCCTGTCGCTGCTCCACCCCCTCTGCCGACCTGGGGAGGGCTGCAGACCACCACACGCCTCCTCCCATACATGTGGAGTCACCAGCCGTTTCTTTTCACCTGACAGTGAGGAGTTTCGCCAGGGGACGTAGCATGTGGGAGAATCACACTATTCCTCCCAGTCCCCCTTCCCCCCGAACAGGCGCCCTGACTGACCAGAGGAGGCGCTAGTGCAGGACAAGGACACATGCCCACATCCAGCTTCCCACCCACGGACACGGCCAATTGTGTCTGTAGGGACACCTGACCAAGCCAGAAATAACACGGGGATTCAAACCGGCGATCCCCGTGTTGGTAGGCGACGGAATAGACTGCTATGCTACCTGGACGCCCTGAACCCAAGCCGTATACTGCATCAATCTATATGATCTCTTTCTTGATTGAAAAGATACTAGTATAAATTATTGATGATATTCACTGCATAAAAATACTCCTTTCCTCTCGGTACTGTGCGTGAAGCCCTGGACACAAATGCATCTTCACCAGTGTAACATTTCTGTTGAAATATTAACTGGGGACCTCAGGCTAGGCTACGTACAGAAAGTGCTCACCTAATTTTCAACTTCAGTGTATTCCATACGTTGACTGTACCAAGGTAAAGCTAGCATCTAGATGCTAACCTTTGCACACATCTGACTTACCTGGTTTTCCTTGTATCCTTTTTTCCCCCTTCTTTTTTTGAGGGGGGGGGTTTCCCCTTTTATCTCCAATTGTGTCTGGCCAATTACCCCACTCTTCTGAGCCATCCTGGTCACTGCTCCACCCCCTCTCCCCTCATCCGGGGGAGGGCTGCAGACTACCACATGCCTCCTCCCATACATGTGGAGTCACCAGCCGCTTCTTTCCACCTGACAGTGAGGAGTTTCGCCAGGGGGACGCAGCACATGGTAGGATCACGCTATTCCCCCCCGGTTCCCCCTCCCTCCCTGAATAGGCACCCCGACTGACCAGAGGAGGCGCTAGTGCAGCGACCAAGACACATAGCCAGATCCAGCTTCCCACCTGCGGACACAGTCAATTGTGTCTGTAGGGACGCCTGACCAAGACAGAGGGAACAAGGGGATTCGAACGGGCGAGCCCCATGTTGGTAGGCAATGGAACAGACCACTACACTACCTGGACGCCCTTCCCTGTATTCTTAAACCATAGAAACCACAGCAATATGCATAGACACCACCTAGGTTACTGAAAATATATACGGTTACTACATCTCATTTCTGCTTTATCTGCATGTACATAACATGCAGACATGTTGTGTGGTTTCCTGTTTCTGCCGGTTTCACATCGCGCGACAACAGCTTTGGCCTCTTCATTTGCCGGATGAAGCATCCGCAGATGTCATGTGCTGTTCTATTTTAGCATCCAGGTCTTTTCAACCTGAAGGACAAGACAAGGTTGTCTCATGCCCTGATTTGTGAACAAGTGGGATACAAGGGTGCCGGGGGGGGGGGATTCAGTACCTCTATACGGTTGAGGTTCCATGGAGGCAATTAGCCCGTTTAAAGAAATGCCGTGGGGCGGAGAACGCCGGAATAGGTTAAGAATATCAAACTACCTCTGACAAGGAGAAGGTGAGCGCGAAGGAGAAACCGCGAG
>NC_079230.1:29487083-29517083 GCF_029633865.1 Lampris incognitus
CCTGCAGCCCACACAGAGTAACCGCATGGTACACACGTGGTAATGATTAAAAGTGGCGCTCTGTCCAGACGTGAGAAGAAGAAGCATTGTTAATCCTGTTCAACTCGTGAACGAGACCCCGAGATACTTGAACTCCCTCACTTGAGGCACCAACTCATCCCCAACCCGCAGGGAGCAATCCACCATTTTCCGGTAGAGAACCGTGGCCTCGGACTCGGAGGTGCTGACTCTCATCCGGGCCATTTCACGCTCAGCTGCAAACCGCCCAGCGTGCGCCGGAGGTCACGTTCTGACGAGGCCAACAAAACCTAATCATCTGCGAAGAGCAGAGACGCAGTTCTGAGGTTCCCAAAACGGACACACTCCTCCGCATCGAAAGGAGCCAGTTGAGGTGGTTCGGGCGTCTGATCAGGATGCCTCCTGGGCGCCTTCCTTTGGAGGTTTACCGGGCACGGCCAACTGGGAGGAGACCCCGGGGTAGACCCGGAACTCGCTGGAGGGACTACGTGTCCAATCTGGCCTGGGAACACCTTGGGATCCCCCAGAACTCGCTGGAGGGACTACGTGTCCAATCTGGCCTGGGAACGCCTTAGGATCCCCCAGGAGGCGCTGGAGGGACTACGTGTCCAATCTGGCCTGGGAAAACCTTGGGATCCCCCAGAACTCGCTGGAGGGACTACGTGTCCAATCTGGCCTGGGAACACCTTGGGATCCCCCAGAACTCGCTGGAGGGACTACGTGTCCAATCTGGCCTGGGAACACCTTGGGATCCCCCAGAACTCGCTGGAGGGACTACGTGTCCAATCTGGCCTGGGAACACCTTGGGATCCCCCAGAACTCGCTGGAGGGACTACGTGTCCAATCTGGCCTGGGAACACCTTGGGATCCCCCAGAACTCGCTGGAGGGACTACGTGTCCAATCTGGCCTGGGAACACCTTAGGATCCCCCAGAACTCGCTCGAGGGACTACATGTCCAATCTGGCCTGGGAACACCTTAGGATCCCCCAGAACTCGCTCGAGGGACTACATGTCCAATCTGGCCTGGGAACACCTTGGGATCCCCCAGAACTCGCTGGAGGGACTACATGTCCAATCTGGCCTGGGAACACCTTGGGATCCCCCAGGAGGCGCTGGAGGGCGTTGCTGGGGGAGAGGGACGTCTGGAGTGCCCTACTTATCTTGCTGCCACTGTGACCCGACCCCGGAGCAGCGAGATGAGACGAGATGAGATGAGATAATTCTGCTCTTAATATGTTTTTTTCTCCCTTAGCAAAATAAAAAGAGCCAATAAGAGCACCGTTAAAGTACCGGATCGATAATACCGTTAAAATCTTGATGATCCCCCCACCCCTACTCATGAGCAGGAGCTCGACAGAAGTGCACTTATGCTCTCCCTTTACAACACAGCACCCCCTCATTCACCAACACCAAATTGTCTAAGTAAACTGACAATGAAGTGTGCCGAATGTCTTGTACATTAGCCCCCCACCCACCCCACCCCCCCCCCCCCACACACACACACACATCACACCTAGGGACAATTTAGTACGGGGGATCCACCTGACCTACATGTCTTTGGACTGTGGGAGGAAACCCATGCAGACACGGGGAGAACATGCAAACTCCACACAGAGGACGACCCGGGACGACCCCCCAAGGTTGGACTACCCCGGGGCTCGAACCCAGGACCTCCATAAGGGTGTTTTCCATTCTTAAATCAGGAATGGGATGTTACACAGAAGGAAGGGGTGCTGGCCATGGCCTCTAACAACAGAACTGAATCCTTCAGGTTACCAGTGGTGCCGTAACTCCCCGGCACCACAGGACCAGCGCACCGTTACGAAACTCCTACAAAATACTACTTTATACCTTACAGCGACACATGCTCTTGTTCTACAATTATTCTGAAGGGGAGAGGGCGGGGGTCATTAATTCAGAATAAGAACAGAAACAAGAGCAACATGTTGAGAAACACGAAACAAGTCCTGTTTACCAGGTCCCACACCACAGCTGCTCGTGCGTCAGACTGGAATGAAACTGCAACGAAAAACCCCCACAGCAGCTGGAAAACCAGCTGGGTCAACTGCAGGTCAGCTGAAACAGGCCCACGTCCCATTCACATGGAGATGAAGCAAACAAATCTAAAGTAACTCCACCGAAGACTGACGAATATGCGATTAACTTGTTCTTGTTGTTCACCAGAGGGACCCGCTGTGATGCAAAGGCAGGGTAGCGGACGGCGGGGGTAGCCGAGGGAACACAACATGCAGTCATTAAATGGTAAAAATGCTGTACAGATGTTACCAGCGGGCTCCTGCAGCGGGCTGAGGTCATGTCAGACATATTTTCTGTGTGGTGCATCGTGCTCGGGTGTAAGGTGCAGCAGTGCATCATGGTAGCTGTTTAACAGCGTGGTGCGGGAAGAAGCTGCGTGTTCTTCATTTACTGGGTACTCCTGGCACGGCACAAAATGGCGGTCTAATCAGAGACGGTTCAAACTATGGGGGAGAGGAGGCGTCCGGGTAGCAAAGCGGTCTATTCCGTTGCCTACCAACACAGGGATCGTCGGTTCGAATCCCCGTGTTACCTCCGGCTTGGTCGGGCGTCCCTACAGACAAACTTGGCCGTGTCCGTGGGTGGGAAGCCGGATGTGGGTAGGCATCCTGGTCGCTGTTATCTACAACTGTTATTACAACTGTTATGTACAACTGTTATGTACAACTGTTATTACAACTGTTATGTACAACTGTTATTACAACTGTAATCTACAACTGTTATTACAACTGCTATCTACAACTGTTATTACAACTGTTATGTACAACTGTTATTACAAATGTTATCTACAACTCTTACTACAACTCTTACTACAACTGTTATTACAACTGATATGTACAACTCTTACTACAACTGTTATTACAAATGTTATCTACAACTCTTACTACAACTGTTACTACAACTGTTATTACAAATGTTATTACAACTGATATGTACAACTTACTACAACTGTTATGTACAACTGTTATTACAAATGTTATCTACAACTCTTACTACAACTCTTACTACAACTGTTATTACAACTGTTATCTACAACTCTTACTACAACTGTTATGTACAACTGTTATTACAAATGTTATCTACAACTGTTATTACAACTGTTATTTACAACTGTTATGTACAACTGATCCCATGCAAATTTCAAAGATTCCTCACGTTGGTAAACAGCCTACATGGGCAAACTTCAGCAAAGTGGGGGCAGAAAGACCCTTTTCTGTGAAAACAACATCTTTTGGAACAAACGTCATCTTCCCACCTTGTGTACAAGTTGCCAGTGTCCCTCAGATATGAAAGTCAAGTGATAGTACGTCTTCCAGAATCTGAGATATAGACAAATCCATCCATCCATCCATCCGCTGGAGCCTATCCTGGCAATTATTGGGCGGCAGGCGGGGGAAGACACCCTGGACAGGCTGCCGGGGCATCACAGGGCCCCCCCCCACACACACACACACACACACACACACCTGGGGACAATTTAGTACGGCCGAGTCGCCTGACCTACATGTCTTTGATTCACCTGACCTACATGTCTTTGATTCACCTGACCTACATGTCTTTGGACTGTGGGAGGAACCGGAGCACCCGGAGGAAACCCACACAGACACGGGGAGAACACGCAAACTCCACACAGAGGACGACCCGGGACTCCCAAGGTTGGACCTCCCCGGGCCTCGAACCCAGGACCTTCTTGCTTTGAGGCGACCGCGCTAACCACTGCACCACCATGCAAAAATAATAACACAAAAGCTACCTTCGAACCCACCAGCGCCCCGTGTGGCACTACGTACATGTAACATACCTCATGTAAACTGAGTGGGAGTGCTGTTGGCTCCACCGAGCTCACGTACGCGATACCACAGAGATGTCACGAGACACGCCGACTTCCAACCGGACAGTTCAGGTAGCACAACACGGCAACATGACACGCAATGGCACACCCTGCCCACAGGGGGAGCTCTCTACTCAGCAGGGAGGGGTGGGGGGGAAGTGCAGGGCAGCCCAAAGTACAGAGGCTAGGAGAGGAGAGCAACAGATAAGGAGGGGAGGGTGCCAAAAGAGAAAGACGGAGCGGGGGAAGGCAGGTTGCTATGGCAACCGGATATCATAACAGAGTGTTATTTATTCCCTCTCGGCGCGTTAGATAGCGTATCTAAATGTGGAGAGGTGTGGCTGCTTTCACCTTTCGAGGAGGTCTGCGCTGTGAAACACGGCAACCACGTCTCGCCAGACTTGGGTGGCTTTCGCTCCTCGGCCATCTAGGAAGCCGCCATCCGCAGTTTTCTTTTCCCGGATTCCAGAGAAACCATCAAGCCCCCGGACTGGAAGCCGACCAAAGACCAATCAAATCCCGTCCCTCCGCCTCTCTATCCTCTTTCCCTCCCAATCAGTTGCGGGTATTCTCCCCGCGGCGGCGCCAATGGGATTGCGCGTTCGCTTGCCCTGTAATCCCGGGAGGTCTGAGCCAGATGTGGCCACGCGGCCTCGCCTCCGAGGGCGCGCGGCGCCTTCTGCAAGCGTCTAATCCCAATCAGATGCGCTTTTGCGGGGCCTGTAATCCTGGTCAGCGGGCGACCGCTGGCCTCGCTTGTCGTTTCCCTCCACCGACGTCCCCCCCCCCCGCGTGGCACTCGCCTCGTATGTGACGTAACGGGATTAGCGGTGCAAGCGCTATCGCTGACGTCGCTGCAAGGAGCGCCGTCGCTTCTTCTTCTGCAACTTCGCTTTACCCCCTCGTCTCTCTCAGCTGGTGCCCCGTGTTCTCCATCCTCTCATTCCGTGTCTGGAGCCACAGACTGGAGAAGAGCACCAGCTCCAGCGTGGTGGTGGAGGATGTGGGTGCGTCATGGATGTGCATTTATACTTGTGGGTCATACCGTCAATTGGGACTGATTGGTTTTTTGTTTCCCCCCCCTATTGTACTTGGCCAATTACCCCACTCTTCTTACCCGTCCCGCTCTCTGCTCCGCCCCCTCTGCCGAGCCGGGGTGGGCTGCAGACTACCACATGCCTCCTCCCATACATGTGGAGTCGCCAGCCGCTTCTTTTCACCTGACAGTGAGGAGTTTCGCCAGGGGGACGTAGCGTGTGGAAGGATCACGCTATTCTCCTCCCTTCCCCCGCCGAACAGGTGCCCCGACCGACCAGAGGAGGCGCTAGTGCAGCGACCAGGACACATACCCACATCCGGCTTCCCACCCGCAGACATGGCTAACTGTGTCTGTAGAGACGCCCGACCAAGCCGGAGGTAACACGGGGATTCGAACCGGCGATCCCCGTGTTGGCAGGCAACGGACTAGACCGCCACGCAATCAGGACGCCCCCCTCCCCATAAATTGGGACTCCATCCACTATCCGAACCGCTTGCCCTGCTCTCAGGGAAGCTGTAGCCTCTCCGGAGCACC
Organism: Lampris incognitus; assembly: GCF_029633865.1. Taxonomy (NCBI): domain Eukaryota; kingdom Metazoa; phylum Chordata; class Actinopteri; order Lampriformes; family Lampridae; genus Lampris; species Lampris incognitus. The sequence continues at coordinate 29,492,544 of NC_079230.1, forward strand.
CGGAGGAAACCCACGCAGACACGGGGAGAACACGCAAACTCCACACAGAGGACGACCCGGGACGACCCCCAAGGGGCTCGAACCCAGGACCTTCTTGCTGCGAGGCGACCGCGCTAACCACCGCGCCGCCGTACCGCCCCTAAGTCGGGACTCTTGTACGTAAAGTGATTTGCGGCGAGACACTCTCGGGGATAAAATGCAGGAAGACCGGCACCACTGAGGAAGTAGACTTCAACAAGCGTGCACGAACCGAGGGGGGTCACCCGGAGTCCACGAGCACTTCTGTCTCCCGGCCACCTCGCTGTCGGGTCGAGAAAGAAGCCTTGATCTGAAACCTCAGACCACAAATACGCGACGCCCAATTAAAAAAAAAAAAACAGAAAATACAAGTGTGGAGAAGAGCGATTCAGCCTGGAGCTGGCCCATTTAGAGCAGCCAGATGAGAGCCGCCACGCCGTCGGGCCCAGGAAACGGGGGCAGCAGCTATTTTCAATGCAGCCGGCCAGTCGGCCAGCCCATCGCAGGCACGATGGAGAAGGAGTCACGAAGCCCATCTGCTCGCTACAACGCCTGATGGTCCGGTCGCTTCACAAACCCCTCGACGCTCACGCACACACACGCACGCACACGCACGCACACGCACACGCAGAGGCCATGCAAACACCCACCTCCCACGCCCCTTAAAGAAACTAGCGCGTCAGGATTCCTCATCATTAGCTCATTTAAACACGGGGGCCGAGCCAGCCAAAGCTCTTTCTAAGCTGGTGACCTTTGACCCAGCAGGCATGTCACTCTCGCTCCTCATCACCGGCGTCCTGCCACTCCGAAGCCGGAGTCCAACACGGACGCCGGCGTTTCTAAGGTTACGCCGAGGACAACCCGGGGGAGCTCGGTGCCAGAAAGTCCGATAAACCAATGTGCTTCAGAGGTGGTGGGGGGTGGAAAAACAAACTTGCCCTCGGTGCAGCTAATTTGTTTTTTCGACTACACCCTTCTTTCACCTCCTTACTGCGCCTCCTCGGTCTCGCCACCTCAGAACACTTCGCTAACGGATGAGAAACTGACGGCGTTAGATCCATGTGCCGTTACACAACAACGACAAGATCCACAAAGGCAGGACGTTTGACAGGTACGGAGGATGTAATATCCCCTGTAGCGTCCCTGTGTTCCCTCTCATTTCCCCTGGGATCAGTGGGCAGCCCGACAACAGGAGCGTGGCTGCACAGGAATGACAAACCTGCACACACACACACACACACACACACACACACACACACACCCTCATGAATAAGGTACGAGCTTGCTAGTGTGGTGCTCCACTTCCCGCAAGATGTAAACAAACATTTGTCTGTCAGTGTGCCAATCCTCATTGTGCGGCACCACAGAGGACTGGGTCTGCCATACGGTTCTTTTTCTGATCTGGCACCGACTACTGCTACTACTACTACTACTTCTACTACTACTACTACTACTAGTAGTGCTACTACTACCACTTCTACTACTACTACTAGCGCTACTACTAGTGCTACTACTACCACTTCTACTACTATTGCTACTACTAGTGCTACTACTACCACTTCTACTACTACTACTACTAGTGCTACTACTACTACTACTTCTACTACTACTACTACTACTGCTACTACTACTACTACTTCTACTACTACTACTACTACTAGTAGTGCTACTACTACCACTTCTACTACTACTACTACTACTGCTACTACTACTACTACTAGTAGTGCTACTACTACTACTAGTAGTGCTACTACTACCACTACTAGTGCTACTACTACCACTTCTACTACTACTACTAGTGCTACTACTACCACTTCTACTACTACTACTACTAGTGCTACTACTACTACTAGTGCTACTACTACTACTACCACTTCTACTACTACTACTAGTGCTACTACTACTACCACTTCTACTACTACTACTAGTGCTACTACTGCTACTACTACTACTACTACTACTACTACTTCTACTACTACTACTACTAGTAGTGCTACTACTACCACTTCTACTACTACTACTAGCGCTACTACTAGTGCTACTACTACCACTTCTACTACTATTGCTACTACTAGTGCTACTACTACCACTTCTACTACTACTACTAGCGCTACTACTAGTGCTACTACTACCACTTCCACTACTATTGCTACTACTAGTGCTACTACTAGTGCTACTACTACCACTTCTACTACTACTAGTGCTACTACTACCACTTCTACTACTACTACTAGTGCTACTACTACCACTTCTGCTACTACTACTACTTCTACTACTACTACTAGTGCTACTACTAGTGCTACTACTTCTACTACTACTAGTGCTACTACTACTAGTGCTACTACCACTTCTGCTACTACTACTACTTCTACTACTACTACTACTACTAGTGCTACTACTAGTGCTACTACTTCTACTACTAGTGCTACTCTACTACTACCACTTCTACTACTACTACCACTTCTACTACTACTACTAGTGCTACTACTACTACTACTACTAGTGCTACTACTACCACTTCTACTACTAGTGCTACTACTACCACTTCTACTACTACTACTAGTGCTACTACTACTACCACTTCTACTACTACTACTAGTGCTACTACTACTACTGCTACTACTACTACCACTTCTACTACTACTACTTGTGCTACTACTACTGCTACTACTACCACTACTGCTACTGCTACTACTACTACCACTTCTACTACTACTACTAGTGCTACTACTATTTCTACTGCTACTACTACTACCACTACTACTACTAGTGCTACTACTACTACTACTGCTACTACTACTACCACTTCTACTACTACTACTAGTGCTACTACTACTAGTAGTGCTACTACTACTACTACTGCTACTACTACTACCACTTCTACTACTATTACTAGTGCTACTACTACTACTGCTACTACTACTACCACTTCTACTTCTAGTACTACTACTACTACTTTCAGCTGCTCCCGTTAGGGGGCGCCACAGTGGATCATCCATTTCCATCTCTTCCTGTCCTCTGCATCTTCCTCTGTCACACCAGCCACCTGCATGTCCTCCCTCACCACATCCATAAACCTCCTCTTTGGCCTTCCTCTTCTCCTCTTCCCTGGCAGCTCCATATTCAGCATCCTTCTCCCAATATACCCAGCATCTCTCCTCCACACATGTCCAAACCATCTCCATCTTGCCTCTCTTGCTTTGTCTCCCAACCGTCCAACCCGAGCTGTCCCTCTAATATACTCCTTCCTAATCCTGTCCTTGTTCGTCACTCCCAGTGAAAATCTTATCATCTTCATCTCTGCCACCTCCAGCTCCTCCTGTCTTTTCATCAGTGCCACTGTCTCCAAACCATACACCATAGCTGGTCTCACAACCATCTTGTAAACCTTCCCTTTAACTCTTGCTGGTACCCTTCTGTCACACATCACTCCTGACACTCTTCTCCACCCACTCCACCCTGCCTGCACCCTCTTCTTCACCTCTCTTCTGCACTCCCCGTTACTTTGGACAGCTGGCCCCAAGTATTTAAACCCATCCACCTTCACCACCTCTACTCCTTGCATCCTCACCATTCAACTGTCCTCCCTCTCATTCATGCATAGGTATTCTGTCTTGCTCCGACTGACTTTCATTCCTCTCCTCTCCAGTGCATACCTCCACCTCTCCAGTCTCTCCTCCATCTGCACCCTACTCTCACTACAGATCACAATGTCATCTGCAAACATCTGATCCGGCACTGACAACCATGATCAACATTCCCAATCACCATGGCCGTATTCATCACACAGCCGATGCAGAACACGTTGGAGACACCGGAGCACACCTGTGATAGGACTCCTCAGGAGGAGGACCTGTGATAGGACTTCTCAGGAGGAGGACCTGTGATAGGACTCCTCAGGAGGAGGACCTGTGATAGGACTCCTCAGGAGGAGGACCTGTGATAGGACTCCTCAGGAGGAGGACCTGTGATAGGACTCCTCAGGAGGGGAAGGCCATGTAGAAACATACGTGACAAGCCACTGAAGGATAATGGGACAATGCAAAGCGAGTTTGTACACGTGTGTTCGTACATCTACATCAAATGGATGGAGGAGTGGAGCTGAGGTGATTCTAACCCACGACACTAATCAGAAGAGTATGCTCCCAAAACATGGAGTCCCTCTTACTTCCACTTCACCACTTCTCTCATTTAGCGGACGCTTTTACCCAAAGCGACGCACACCCGAGAGTTAATACAACACAAGCAAGGATCCAGTCAGGCGGCGACAACGCAAGTGTCAAAAAAGTTAGGTTCAAGTCCGCTAGGACACAGGTGTCAACAGGCAATGCACAGGGTGCACAGAAGCCGTTTTTTTTTTAACACCATCAGGTGTGGAGGCGTTGGAGAAGGAGCTGGCTCTTTAGCTTCTTCTTAAAGATGGAGAGGGACTCAGTGGATCGGACGGAGCTTGGTAACTCATTGAAGAGTCTGGCTGGTGACTTAGGGCCCCGTTGTGGCGGAAGTGCCCGGCGCCTTTCATTGGCAGAGCGTAGCGGGCGGGACTGAGTGTAGACCTGAATGATGGAGATCACTTGAGCAGTGCACGCCAGACGCCCGGCGGAGGCCCCGGAGCGGGTGGGGCCAGACGGGGTGAAGACCATGCCCCAGGGAGAGATGACAATGGTAACAATGCACAGCCCTGCCAACACCTCGTGTGCAACGCTGTACTTCCTCAGCCAGCAACCCGGCATTCTCTGCGAAGAGCCGTGCCAGGTTCTTAGCCGTGCCAGGTGCTTACCCATCACAAAAACGGCTATCACAAAAGTTGTGGGTGTCTCAAAACCGATGGGGATGATTACAATAAGCAATGTGCACAAACGCACAATAACTCCACAGGCAGATACGCTCCACTTGACTTATTCATGATGACGAAGTGGGTCGTGCAAAAGGCGTATTAAAGCAGTACGGCCCAAGGCAGGGATAATTTAACGAACCATGTGAACCAGCTTCTCGGCCCTTGTGGGGGAGCAGAGTGGATAACACTAGGGATGGAAGAGCGCGAAAACAAAGCGGCTTTGCAAAAGAAAAACCAAAACATACAAACGCGTCTCTAAAACAGAACAGGCAGAGGGGGTTCGACGGATCCATCCGTCCATTATCCAAACCGCTTACCCTGCTCTCAGGGTCGCGGGGGTTGCTGGAGCCTATCCCAGCAGGCATTGGGCGGCAGGCGGGGAGACACCCTGGACAGGCCGCCAGGCCATCACATTCTTTTATTTATTTATTTTTTAGCAAAAAACCTCAGTGCATAAGCCCTTTACAGTCTTCCATGCCAGGGCTCAGGACCACAGTCTTCCAAGACTGCCCTACATCAGCTGTTGTCCATCTTACCATCCAAAAAAAACAAAAACCGCCCCTGGCCATCCCCAAGCTGTCACATCCACCAATCAGTCTGTTTGTCTCGCTCAGGATTCTGATCACAGTCCGGGGCTTCCCCATAGCCATGCCATACCGCTCAGCAGTGAGCCGGGATCTGACGAGACACACACACACACACACACACACACACACACACACGCACACTGCAACTAAGCCTTCCCAGTCACCCTTTCTACACAGCCCGCTCTCGGCTAAAGAGGATCTTCCTCTGCGAGTACCGGCTCAGACCAGGTCTTGCAGGACTCAAGTCAGTGCATCACTGCAGACTATACACACACAAAGGTCCTGTTCCGAGACTTAATTGCAGTGACAGCTATTAGAGAATGGATGTTGCTAATATGTTGCCATGACATCATATAGCAACTTGCTGCTTTCCTTAGCTGGGTTGTCAAGGCGACAAGAGAAAAAAAAGGTGTTTCAGTGTTTATCTATCGTGTCTCTGTGAAAGAGATGGTGGGTGTACTGTAGTTACTTGGGCCGCGTCTTGCACCTCCACCTGTTATGCCTGGCTGCCAGGGCACACGTAAGAGAAGAGAGAGAGAGAGAGAGAGAGAGAGAGAGAGAGAGAGAGAGAGAGAGAGAGAGAGAGAGAGAGAGAGAGAGAGAGAGAGAGAGAGAGAGAGAGAGGAAGGACGGGGGAAGATGCTAATGGAGGAGTACAGCGGAACTGGCTGCAGCAAGATACCATCAGTCCACCCCACCCCGGAAAGAGAAACACGACAAAGTTCAGAATTAGAAAAAAAAACTGCATAATATAACTGGGGTTCGGTAGAGAGACAGAGAGAGAAAGAGACAGACAGACAGACAGATAGACAGAGAAAGAAAGACAGACAGACAGACAGACAGACAGACAGACAGACAGACAGACAGACAGACAGACAGACAGACAGACAGGGCTCGAGACAGACAGAGAGAGCCAGACAGACAGACAAACAGACAGAGCTCGAGACAGACAGAGAGAGCCAGACAGACAGACAGACAGAGACAGACAGACAGAGCTCGAGACAGACAGAGAGAGCCAGACAGACAGACAGACAGAGACAGACAGACAGAGCTCGAGACAGACAGAGAGAGCCAGACAGACAGACAAACAGACAGAGCTCGAGACAGACAGAGAGAGCCAGACAGACAGACAGAGACAGACAGACACAGACAGACAGACAGACAGACAGACAGACAGACAGACAGACAGACAGACAGACAGACAGACAGACAGACACAGAGAGACAGACAGACAGACAGAGACAGACAGACAGACAGTGAGAGACACAGACAGACAGACAGACAGACAGACAGACAGACAGACAGAGCTCGAGACAGATAGAGAGAGCCAGCCAGACAGACAGACAGACAGAGAGAGCCAGACAGACAGACAGGCAGAGAGACACAGACAGACAGACAGACAGACAGACAGACAGACAGACAGACAGACAGACAGACAGACAGACAGACAGACAGGGCTCGAGACAGACAGAGAGAGCCAGACAGACAGACAGACAGACAGACAGACAGACAGAGACAGACAGACAGAGACAGAGAGATTGGTGTAGACTAGCAGAGGTACGTGGGCAGCAGCTAATGAGGTGAACTACAACCCCAGTTCAAAATCAACCCGTGTGAACAAACGACGTGCAGGAAGCCGTGAAGACCGGTGCTGCAAAGGGAAGTCAGCCACGTGGTGCAACTAACCTTCAGAAATGTGTGGTCTGGCCATGCTGTCGCAGAAGGAAAGGTGAGACACAACAGAAGAGAGACTGCGGGGTCCGAGGTGAGACTCGGCACTAGCGCGAACACGACAGCCTGTCAGGAGCCTCACGACGAGGAGGTGCAGTTCGTGTTTCTACTCCCTAGGGAAGACTCACTGCACTTCACCCACAACTCTTTTGCAGAACGCCTGGTCTGTGTAGGATCCCCGACTGCTGTGTGCAAGGTTGATTGACATGAGTTGGACACAACGACTGTGATGAAATGCATTTGAAGAGCTGTGAAAACGGCTTGCCACCATCTCACCCGACCCTGTTGCCGGTTTGGGTTTGAGACGGCTGCAGGGCCGCAGGGCTCCAGTCAACGGTGCTAAAGATACGATAGTGAGTAGTGAGAAAGCCTCTCTGGCAAGCCCCCCCTCCCCTGAAGTGTCTGCACTTTGATGTGGTCCAGAGCACAAGCTGGCATCGCTCGCTACTGCTGTGTCAAAACACAGAGGCCACGGGGCATCCGGGTAAGCGCGGCGGTCTACTCCGTTGCCAACCAACACGGAAATCGCCGGTTCGAATCCCCGTGTTATCTCCAGCTTTACTGGGCATCCCTACAGACACAAGCGGCCGTGTCTGCGGGTGGGAAGCAGGGTGTGGATATGTATCCCGGTCGCTGAACTAGCGCCTCCTCTGGTCGGGTCGGGGCGCTTGTTCAGGAGGGAGGGGGAACTTGGGGGGGGGGGGGAATAGCGTGATCCTCCCACGCGCTACGTCCCCCCCTGGCGAAACTCCTCACTGTCAGGTGAAAAGAAGCGGCTGGCGACTCCACGCGTATGGGAGGAGGCGTGTGGTAGTCTGCAGCCCTCCCCCGGCTCGGCAGAGGGGGGGTGGAGCGGCGACCGGGACGGCTCGGAGGAGTGGGGTAATTAGCCAGATACTCCAAGCTTATTAAGTTCTGCTGCGGATATTTTCACTTCGGGTCAACTTAATGAGTGGGGGGGGAGGGGGGGGAAAGATGATGAGATTACAACAGAAAAACTGAGTTACTGAAGTCCCGCCGACGGCGCCTACACGCGAGTCGGCACAGATTAGGGCGTCTGGACAGCGGTGGGAGGAGAAACTGTTTACAAACTCTTGCGCAAGCAACGGGACGCAAGTACCGCAGGAGGTCAAGTGAAGGGCAGCGGTCGAAGCGAGCAGCGTTCTGGAGTTAAACAGTGTGTGTTTTGGAACACGTCTTTCAGGACCGGATCAGCTCAGCTACCACGAACCGGCCAAAACACGTTGCAAGGCCAAACACAGCTGGCCTCTTCACCCGCTCTCTATTTGTACTGTTGGCTCAGGGAGCTGGGCCCGTCCAGTTCCTGTTTACACTAGAGGACATCGAGTGTAAATGACCTCATGCGTAGTTACACAGGGCAGGGTGGTTAATATTAACCACCCTGCCCTGTGTAACTATGTGCCCCTGACCGGGGCATGGCAAGAGGAACTGGAGTTGGTCCACATGCGCTGCCCACTTCTCCTAGCCACGTGGCTGTCCACTGCTTCCAGTGTGTGTTGGGACGGGTTAAATGCAGAGGATGATTCTCCCCACAGGGATTAATGAAATACATCTCATCTTACACACACACACAAATGTTATACACTCACTGGCCACTTTATTAGGTACACCTTGCTAGTACCGGGTTGGATCCCCTTTTGCCTTCAGAACTGCCTTAATCCTTCATGGCATAGATTCAACAAGGTACTGGAAACATTCCTCAGAGAGTTTGGTCCATATTGACATGATAGCATCACGCAGTTGCTGCAGATTTGTCGGCTGCACATCCATGATGCGAATCTCCCGGTCCACCACATCCCAAAGGTGCTCTATTGGATTGAGATCTGGTGACCGTGGAGGCCATTTGAGTACAGTGAACTCATTGTCATGTTCAAGAAACCAGTCTGAGATGATTCGAGCTTTATGACATGGCACGTTATCCTGCTGGAAGTAGCCATCAGAAGATGGGAACACTGTGGTCATAAAGGGATGGACATGGTCAGCAACAATACTCAGGTAGGCTGTGGCATTGATACGATGCTCAATGGGTACTAAGGGGCCCAAAGTGTGCCAAGAAAATATCCCCCACACCATTACACCACCACCACCAGCCTGAACCGTTGAGACAAGGCAGGATGGATCCATGCTTTCATGCTGTTGACGCCAAATTCTGACCCTACCATCCGAATGTCGCAGCAGAAATCGAGACTCATCAGACCAGGCAACGTTTTTCCAATCTTCTATTGTCCAATTTTGGTGAGCCTGTGCGAATTGTAGCCTCAGTTTCCTGTGTGGTCTTCTGCTGCTGTAGCCCATCTGCCTCAAGGTTCGACGTGTTGTGCGTTCAGAGATGCTCTTCTGCATACCTCGGTTGTAATGAGTGGTTATTTGAGTTACTGTTGCCTTTCTATCAGCTCGAACCAGTCTGGCCATTCTCCTCTGACCTCTGGCATCAACAAGGCATTTTCGCCCACAGAGCTGTCGCTCACTGGATATTTTCTCTTTTTCGGACCATTCTCTGTAAACCCTAGAGATGGTTGTGCGTGAAAATCCCAGTAGATCAGCAGTTTCTGAAATACTCAGACCAGCCCGTCTGGCACCAACAACCATGCCACGTTCAAAGTCACTTAAATCACCTTTCTTCCCCATTCTGATGCTCGGTTTGAACTGCAGCAGATCGTCTTGACCATGTCTACGTACCTAAATGCATTGAGTTGCTGCCATGTGATTGGCTGATTAGAAATTTGCGTTAACGAGCAGTTGGACAGGTGTGCCTAATAAAGTGGCCGGTGAGTGTATATATATATGGGCGGCATGGTGGCACAGTGGTTAGTACGGTCGTCTCACAGTCCTGGGTTCGAGCCCCGGGGTAGTCCAACCTCGGGGGTCGTCCTCTATGTGGAGTTTGTGTGTTCTCCCCGTGTCTGCGTGGGTTTCCTCCGGGGGCTCCGGTTTCCTCCCACGGTCAAAAGACATGTAGGTCAGGTGACTCGGCCCTACTGAATTGTCCCTAGGTGTGAATGTGTCAGCCCCTGTGATGGTCTGGCGGGCTGTCCAGGGTGTCCCCCCCCCCCCGCCTGCCGCCCAATGACTGCTGGGATAGGCTCCAGCATCCCGCGACCCCAACCGGGATGAGCGGGAGCCTCTCCATCCATGATCCAAGCCGCTCATCCCAACTGGGGTCGTGGGATGCTGGAGCCTATCCCGGCAGTCATTGGGCGGATGGCACATCATTACAACCAGGCTTGGAAGCAGTGAGGTGAGCCATAATAAAGCACTGAGCATCGCACATTCCAGCACAGCCTGTGAAATTAGGTTGTTCAGATCAACCAAAGAACACACTTCATTAAAACCCTAAAAAGGCTTAAAAACAACTGACATTTGATTGCTGGTCCTGTGACAACCATTAAAACCACCTACAATGGAAGAGTTGAATTTTGTGTCGCGTAATAAATGTGCAAAACCTCAGAAATGGGGGGGGGGGCTGTCAAATCCGTACTTATTCGTCGATTTATTCCTCCTCCTTCGTATTTTTACCCATCGCCTGGCGTACCTTAAAGCCTCGCCAGCCTCCGCTGCACGCCATGGAAAGCAGACGAGAGGGAGGACTCCACCAGTGTCGCGAGCAGGATGGAGATGCCCCGTCAGATGTGGCATCATGACGAACGGCACTTGGCCGGCTGCTGACAGAGGTTGGGCCGGCTGGCTGACAGAGCGACAGCAGACGGGGCATGACAGCAGCTTTCCCTCACTCGTGCCACCTGCTCCGCCTGCGTGCTGCCCTTTTCACACCGCGCCTCCTCCCACTTGAACGGCGGCGTGGAGTGTGTGACTAAGGAAGGGCAGCGCTGGGGAGATTTGCATGGAAGGGTACGGGGAATGGCGGGGTTGGTTTCAAATTCAACTGTAATTTTGCGAGACGCGTTTCGTGCAACAAAAGCGACAATATGACACGACAACAAACCGGGAGTAGCTCGTAGTGAGTCACTCGTAGCGAGTCGCCATAGCGTGGCGCCGTCATCCTCATCTCACAGATTTGGCGAGGGGGTCGTTACAGTAGTGTAGGCCCAAAACAATGGATTTAGACAGGAAAAACAGGGTTTCTGAGCGCTGTGTAAAAATATGTCACTGCCCCGAACGCCTTACATGCAAACACACCGCCCCGCCCTACAACGGCGGTGTGCGCTCCCAAATAGTCCTTCACTTCCACTTAAAGGCCCCGACACACCAGGCCGACCGGCTGATTGGCTGTTCAGCTTAGCGAATCGGTGCTAAGCTAGCGGATCAGGGCCGTCGGCTGCAGCCTTTGTGGTGGGTTCAAGTGCTACTTTTTTTGGCCCAGACGGCGTGAGGCGACGCAACAGTTGGCCTCCGTCGCCGCTGGTCAGTTCGGTGTGTCTTAAGTCAATTTGTGAGGAATTTGCACCAACTGAAGTAAACATTTTAATCTTTAATCATACTCCACCCATTATCCAAGCTGCTTTTCCCAATCGGGGTCGCGGGATGCTGGAGTCTAGCCCAGCAGTCTTTGGGCGGCAGGCGGGGAGACACCCTAGACCAGTGTTTCTCAACCGGGGGGGGGGGGGGGGTCCGCGGACCCCTAGTGGTCCGTGGTGTAATTGCAAGGGGTCCGTGAAAATAAAATATCTTTAAAAAAAAAGATCCTATGACATTTATAGAAATAGGATTATTTTACTCAAATGTGACTGAGACCTTTATCTACCTAAACTATAAAGGGTAACAGACTTTTTTCCCTAATTACATCTGTTTCACAAGTGTAATTTATTGTGTTTTAACAAGAGATCTCGCTCCCATTTGCATTGTTAAAAGTTACTGCATAAGAATTCTGTTGTTACATATATCTGAAAGTTACTGAATAAATATTCTGTTTTGCTACATATATCTCAAAGTTACTGAATACATATTCTGTTTTGTTACATATATCTGAAAGTTACTGCATAAGAATTCTGTTTTGTTAACTATATCTAAGTTACAACTGAAAGCTCTTATTTTTGCCCCAAAGAGTGAATAAATGCTATAATGCAATTTAAAATGCAGTTTTAACTGTTTCTATCAAATTGCAACCCCCCTCCCCCAAGATCAGGTGGAGGGGTCCTCAGGGTAGATACGCAGGGGGTCCAGGACCCCAAAAAGGTCGAGAACCACTGCCCTAGACAGGCCACCAGACCATCACAGGGCTTAATCAGTCTTTTACCCAATTACATTCAGACTAAAAAAAAATAATAGTTATATCAAAGCTCAGCAATGGATATAGGGTGACACCCCTAACCCTCACCCTCACCCTAACCAAGAACAAGCTGTAGCTTTGGAATATTAAAAGAACAAAAAAATATTATAAAAAAAGAGCAATACTCATTCCAGAGTCTAGACATCATTCTGCAATGTTTACAGTAGCAATCTTAGAAATAATCACTTCACTGATTTCTTTTTTTTGCATGAAGATAGCAACTGGTGAGGATAACTGCACAGTGCACACATAAGAAATCCGGCTGAGCTCAAGTAGAATGGCAATAATATAATGCAAACATCATCCACCCCCCTAACGCTATGGAGCTTAAATCTCATGCAAGACCATTCAGTCCTTAAGGCAGTGTTCTCCCACCCAGTCTCCAAGTACCCTTTGTCTGGCTGATTTTCTTTGTAATCCTGAATAGGTAGTCGTACTGAATAGCTCATTCAACCAAAGAGTACTTAATTATGTCAGGATTGGCCCACCTGAATATATTGAGGTGCTATAATATGACCGCTCGAGGAACAGGCTAGTAGCAGGCCGACCTCTGCAGGGTTATGGTGAAAATCTGCAGTACTTGAGGACTGGGTGAGGAAACGCTGCAGGAATTGAATGAGAAGAGTTGTTTTAAAAGGAACGAATTGAAAGTAGTACCTGAGTAAAGTGCTAACAAGCTTCTTCAGAATCAGAATCGGGAACACTTTGTCATTTCATTTCATGCACTTGTGCACATGAAATGAAACAAAACAGAGTTTCCCGCAGCCCACAGCAGCGCAACAACACAAAGACAAAAACACACATCACAAAACTGCAAGTACTGCAATATCCAGACTAACACATATTTCAAAACTAAACAGAAAATCCAGGAGAACGAACGCCAGCCAGGATGAGTGTCGGAGCTGCCGGTCTGCATGGGCTAGCAGTTAGCTTAGCCTGCCCCGCTTCCTGTCAGACCCCCGTCGGTGTTACCTCTTTGGGCGCAGCTCCAAGCAGGGCCGTGGTCCCTGGGCCCTCAGGACACAGCAAACCAAGCTCTCCCAGCTGATCCAGCGCCAGCTCTCCCAGCCATCAAATGAAGACAAACTCAGAACCAGACGTGGACAAAGACACTGCATGGACGGTACTGGGTGAGGCCGCTGCAAACGTGAATTCACACCACTATCTTCCCACACCAGTACTGGGTGAATTCGCACCACTATCTTCCCACACCAGTACTGGGTGAATTCGCACCACTATCTTCCCACCCCATTACTGGGTGAATTCGCACCACCATCTTCCCACACCAGTACTGGGTGAATTCGCACCACTATCTTCCCACACCAGTACGGGATGAATTCGCACCACTATCTTCCCACACCAGTACTGGGTGAATTCGCACCACTTATCTTCCCATAACAGTACTGGGTGAATTCACACCACTATCTTCCCACACCAGTACTGGGTGAATTCGCACCAGTATCTTCCCACACCAGTACTGGGTGAATTCGCACCACCATCTTCCCACACCAGTACTGGGTGAATTCACACCACCATCTTCCCACACCAGTACTGGGTGAATTCACACCACTATCTTCCCACCCCATTACTGGGTGAATTCGCACCACCATCTTCCCACACCAGAAGCGGAAGTCTTCTTTACTTACTTTACTTTAGTGTTCTAGTTCAGGTAGCTCTGGTGGGAGCTACTTTTACATGTAATTGAGTACATTTTCCATAATCATCCTTTTACTCGTGTATTTTTTTCTCTAATCTACCCACTCCCACCCTAAAATCATATTTAGGTTCCTTGCAGCACTCTAGGCATGGGTAAGAAACAATCCCCTCGATCTCTTGCCAGGTAATCTCCTGTGCATCTCTGGCAAACTCTTCTCTGACGTGTGTCCATCACAGCCAAAAAGGAAGCTGTTATGTCACCGAGACACTTTAAAAGACCACATAAAATTCCAGGATTCGTCTTTTTCCTTCAAGTTGAAAGGCAGGAGTGCAGCGCACTGATGAACTTACATTTTCAATGACATGGGCTGTCCAAATGCCAAGTTGTTAATTCGAGGAAACTACGTGGCGCCAACCTTTAACCACTGTGTGGAAGGCAGCGCACGAGTTGCACTATCATAAAAGGTCACTTTGCATCTCTAGGTCAATTAAATATGGAAGTAAGTGAGGATATATGCATTGTTGCCCTTCGCCTGGTCCTTGTGTGGGTCCGCATGCAGGGCCACATGAGGGTGACAGTGTGCATCTCTTGCCCATGTACTGATCTGTCTGTCTGTTGTCTCTGACATAATGATGATTGCCAGTTGTCTGTGAGTTTGTGTATGGTCCGGGTAGATTGTAGGCGCTGAATTGACCCTTCTGGGATAAATAAAGTTGTCTGAATCTGAATCTGGTAAGTGACATCGAACAAAGAGTCCGTCACAGCCTCTGTGGACCAGTAAGTCACCCTTAGGAGCGCTGTGACACATCAGGGTGTCAATATCCATGATGCAAGGGGAGACAAAGCGTCCACTAACGGTGCCTCTGCCCCTTTTCCGACCAAGTTTCCCATACTGGAAGTCCCTGCATTGATTTTCCCATTTCACCCGTGAGAGGCTTGAGCGGAGTAATGGCTATATTGATCTTTTGGGCAATAAATCTCAAGCGGCGATCAGCAAGTGACGATAACCTAGAATAGTTTAAGATGAATACAAGCCGGTGAGATGGAGAATTATGCAGTCATTTATATCAATATATAGCTGAAGATGAGAAAGAGAGAACTGTGGGCCTATTGCAGTACTAACAGTGCGACGTAAAGACACTGAAATGACGCACGCACACATTAAAACACACTTCACAGAGAAGACAAAGAAGAACAGATGAGAGAAGTGGGAGTTGGAGTAAGATATTAGGGAAACGTGTTGGCCTAGAGAAATAGCTGAATGAAATACACTCACTGGCCACTTTATTAGGTACACCTTGCTAGTACCAGGTTGGACCCCCTTTTGCCTTCAGAACTGCCTTAATCCTTTGTGGCATAGATTCAACAAGGTACTGGAAACATTCCTCAGAGAGTTTGGTCCATATTGACATGATAGCATCACGCAGTTGCTGCAGATTTGTCGGCTGCATATCCATGATGCGAATCTCCCGGTCCACCACATCCCAAAGGTGCTCTATTGGATTGCTTTGCTTTCATGTTGGTGACGCCAAATTCTGACCCTACCATCCGAATGTCGCAGCAGAAATCGAGACTCATCAGACCAGGCAACGTTTTTCCAATCTTCTATTGTCCAATTTTGGCGAGCCTGTTCGAATTGTAGCCTCAGTTTCCTGTTCTTTGCTGACAGGAGTGGCACCCGGTGTGGTCTTCTGCTGCTGTAGCCCATCTGCCTCAAGGTTCGACGTGTTGTGCGTTCAGAGATGCTCTTCTGCATACCTCGGTTGTAATGAGTGGTTATTTGAGTTACTGTTGCCTTTCTATCAGCTCGAACCAGTCTGGCCATTCTCCTCTGACCTCTGGCATCAACAAGGCATTTTCGCCCACAGAACTGCCGCTCACTGGATATTTTCTCTTTTTCGGACCATTCTCTGTAAACCCTAGAGATGGTTGTGCGTGAAAATCCCAGTAGATCAGCAGTTTCTGAAATACTCACACCAGCCCGTCTGGCACCAACAACCATGCCACGTTCAAAGTCACTTAAATCACCTTTCTTCCCCATTCTGATGCTCGGTTTGAACTGCAGCAGATCGTCTTGACCATGTCTACATGCCTAAATGCATTGAGTTGCTGCCATGTGATTGGCTGATTAGAAATTTGCGTTAACGAGCAGTTGGACAGGTGTGCCTAATAAAGAGGCCGGTGAGTGTATGTTGTGATGTTAGAGTGAACGGAGTGAAAAAAAAAACATGAAAGAGGAGGAAAGGTGAGAAGTCAAATTGCAATATGAGGGGCATCCGGGTAACATAGCGGTCTATTCCATTGCCTACCAACAATGGGGATCCCGGTTTGAATGCCCATGTTACCCCCGGCTTGGTCGGGCGTCCCTACAGACACAATTGGCTCTGTCAGCGGGTGGGAAGCCGGATGTGGATGTGTCCCGATCACAACATTAGCGCCTCCTCTGGTTGATCAGGGCGCCAATTGGGGGGGGGGGGCTTAGGGGAATAGCGTGATCCTCCCATGCGCTACATCCCCCCCGGTGAAACTCGCCACTTGTCAGGTGAAAAGAAGCGGCTGGTGACTCCACATGTATTGGAGGAGGCGTGTGGTAGTCTGCAGCCCTCCCCAGATTGGCAAAGGGGGTGGAGCAGCGACCAGGACAGCTCCGAGGAGTGGAGTAAATTAGCCAAGTACAATTGGGGAGAAAACCCCCACAGAGGTTTGAGTTTCTCCCAGACCATTTGAGTTACTCATAGCTGTAAGAGCGACATGACATTTTCAAAAACGACACCGAGAGAAAGTTGCCTACCCCGGCTTTAACTCTTGCATCCCAGGCTCGCCCTGCCCTCTGTGTACACTCGAGGGACTAGGGATGGGGAAAGCACCTCACAGCAGCCAATGAAGCACCCAGGGCCTGCCTGCCTTGTCTGTCTGCCACAGCTCGGTCTGGCTGTTTAGGCAGCTAGGTAGTTAGCTGACCGTTTATCCAACTGGCCTGCCCACTTGCCAGACTACGGTTCTGCCCGTCTAGCAGCCAGATAGATGTCAGCTGGTTATGGAGCAATTTTTTTGTTCTTCCAAACAATCTATTCTGAGCCCTCTCCTCCCCCGCAGCAGCGGCTCAGGAAAATTAGCCCAGAAAATATCATGCCTGTTCAAATACGAGCTGTGGCTCCGGTCCAAATTGTTTGCACTGTCAACAGTGTGAGGGGGCTGGAGGAGGTCCAGAAATGTACTCATTATCAGCTCAGGACAAAGCAGGCATTGAAAGTAAGAGTTGAAGTGAGAGCTTGGGGAAGGGGTGGGGGGAGGTGGGAGAGGGGGGGGGGGTAACAAGTGGAGAGAGACAGAAAGTGGAGTGAGGATGGGCGTCTGGGGAAATTAAATCAGCGAGAGATGAACGGAGAGAGGGAGAGAGCAAGACAGCGATCGGGAGAACGTAATGGGAAGGGCAGAAAAGGGGGAATGAAAGAAGGAGAAAAGAGCGAGGAGGAAGCCTGAAAGGAAAGCGGGAGGAGGTGGCGCAGGAGCGGCTGGAGTATAATAGCGCCCTTCAAGTTTTCTGCTGAAAGGGCCGGGCCGGCCGGCTGGCTAGTCGGTAATGACGTTTAATTGGTCTTCCGTTTTCCAGCAAGAAAACTGGGGCCCTTTCCATTCCTGCTAGCATAACAACATGGCAAGGTGACATTTCACCGTGCGGCACGCGAAGAAACTGTAACACAACCTCACATAGCAACAAAACCACAATCCTCAACACAGCCTGACGCAAAGAAGGCTATAGATGTGTGTGTGTCTGTCTAGAAGGGCAATTAACTGGAGCCTGTGGTACTATGGAGAGGGAGAAGGTAGGTTTAGATGAGGGGTAGGGGGGCACCGGGGACAATGACATCACCATGACATCACGCTGGGGTACACGCGCACGGCTGTTTCCATGGTGACCGCGGGGAGAAGCCGTCCCCTCACGTTCGACTGGGTGCGGAACAGACTAGAGCCCTCGCCGCCTCATCCTCCTCCTCCTTCTCCAGTCCCTTACTCGATCAGAGGGGGCAGTGTGGTTTTCGGGTACACCGGCGGTCGAGCACCAAGCCCACTCCCGACGAAGTATTAGTACACCATGACAACAACGGCATGGTCGCACGATGAAGCACGGAGCTCTCCGAGCTAACGAGGCGCCGCAGAGCAAGTGATGCTGAGGGGCGATCACTCGTTCCCCTGCCGGAGACGGGAAGGGTCCGGAGCACTGCGCGGAGCCAGGCCAGACCACATGAACGCATGCTTGTGAGTTGGCCTCTTCTTCACTACGTGCCTCGACCTGCCAGTAGTGGCAGGACTGCGCATAAAGCTACTAGGTGTGACTAAGATTCCATTCCAGCTCCTCACCCGCAAAACACACACACACACACACACACACATGTGGTTTAGAGGATAAGGGATTTAGGACAAGCTGTGTGAGCAAAGTCACACTTTGTTTGTTGCGTCTCATCCATTCCGCTGACGTCACGGCTGACGTCACACGTGTGACGTCAGCCGTGACGTCACACGTGTGCCGAACCCAATACATTTCTTTCGCCAGAAAACACTTATTTCACACACACGTCTTGTTAAAACGCAATAGTCTAGGGGCGTCCAGGTGGCGTGGAGGCCTATTCCGCCGCCTACCAACACAGAGATCGCCGGTTCGAATCCCCGCGTTACCTCCGGCTTGGTCGGGCGTCCCTACAGACACATATGAGCCAGATGTGGGTTATGTGTCCTGGTCGCTGCACTAGCGCCTCCTGTGGTCGGTCAGGGGAACCTGTTCGGGGTGGGGGGGCAGCGTGATCCTCCCATGTGCTACGTCCCCCTGGTGAAACTCCTCACTGTCAGGTGAAAAGAGGCGGCTGGTGACTCCACATGTACGGGAGGAGGCATGTGGTAGTCCACAGCCCTCCCCGGATTGGCAGAGGGGGTGGAGCAGAGACCGGGGTAATTGGACGGGCACAACTGGGGAGAAAAAGGGGGAAAATCCAAAAAAACAAAAAAAAAAGAAAATGCAAACTTGGGGTGACACGGCTCTGTGTATTTTTGTGCGTTCGACAGTGTGTGTGTGTACGGTGCACTGCATCACAACACAGCACTTTCATTACATGACAACATCAAAAACAGCACCACCCCCCCCCCACACATATATCTGACCTCACCACAAGCCATCCACCCCCATCTCCCTGTCAACGATTCTATTATGTCAGCTAGACAAACACACACACGTCCCAACAGGTACACAAACTCTGATCCACATCTCCACCTAATGCCATCACAACACCAACACTCCACCTGTGAGCCGCAGCCTTAGAAGTGTTGCTTGGAAACACTGTGGTGTTGTGCTTTCAGCTCTGCTGCATGCTGGTACCGCAAGGCGTCGGGCGGTGCAGAGGGCTGCAGCTCGACTCCAGGACATGTGACGGCGTTACACCACCTCTCGCCTCCCTCCGCTGGCTTCCTGTCCATGTTGGATCAGACCTCAAGCTGCTGCTGCTGCTGACTTATACAATCCTAAAATGGGCTTGCCCCATCTTACCCGCCTGATCTCCTTAAACCGCACAGTCCGCCTCGAGCTCGTCGCTCTTAAAGTGCAGGGCTCCTGTGTGTAGCTGAAGTTAAGGAGGAGCCGGCTGGGGGGCGGGGTCTTCTCCTGTCCCACCCCGTTCTAGTGGAACAACCTGCCTGCTGCCGTCACACACTCAACAGTCTGCCGAGTCCTTTAAATCCCCACTCACAACTCATCTTTTTGCCTTAGCTTACAATCCGGGCGTCAGGGTGGCGTGGCGGTCTATTCAGTTGCCTACCAACATGGGGATCGCCGGTTTGAATCCCCGTGTTACCTCCGGCTTGGTCGGGCGTCCCTACAGACACAACTGGCCGTGTCTGCGGGTGGGAAGCCGGATGTGGGTGTGTGTCCTGGCTGCAGCACTAGCGCCTCCTCTGGTCAGTCGGGGCGCCTGTGCGGGGGGGAGGGGGAACTGAGGGCAATAGCGTGATCCTCCCACATGCTACGCCCCCCTGGTGAAACCCCTCACTGCCAGGTGAAAAGAAGCGGCTGGTGAATCCACATATATCGGAGGAGGCATGTGGTAGTCTGCAGCCCTCCCTGAATCGGCAGAGGGGGTGGAGCAGCGACCGGGATGGCTCGGAAGAGTGGGGTAATTGGCCAAGTACAATTGGGAAGAAAAAAAAAAGGGGGGGGAATCCCAAAAAAAATCCCCCCATTAGTTGCCTTTAAATTGAGTGTTTCACAGTGTGTACTGCATGGCAGCTCGGTTCCTGTCTCAATGACTTTACCAACCACTGTTGTGCCGACGAGATCACACAGTATAGATTATACAGTATAGATTACAGAGTATAGATCACAGAGTATAGATTAGAGTACAGATTAGAGTATAGATTATAGTGTATAGATTACAGAGTATAGATTAGAGTATAGATTATATAGATTACAGAGTATAGCTCGTAGAGTATAGATAACAGAGTATAGATTATATAGATTACAGAGTATAGATTACAGAGTATAGCTCATAGAGTATAGATTACAGAGTATAGATTACAGAGTATAGATTAGAGTATAGATTATATAGATTACAGAGTATAGCTCATAGAGTATAGATTACAGAGTATAGATTAGAGTATAGATTATAGAGTATAGATTATAGAGTATAGATTACAGAGTATACATTAGAGTATAGATTATATAGATTACAGAGTATAGATTACAGAGTATAGCTCATAGAGTATAGATTAAAGAGTATAGATTATATAGATTACAGAGTATAGATTACAGAGTATAGCTCATAGAGTATATATTACAGAGTATAGATTACAGAGTATAGATTAGAGTATAGATTATATAGATTACAGAGTATAGATTACAGAGTATAGCTCATAGAGTATAGATTACAGAGTATAGATTAGAGTATAGATTATAGAGTATAGATTATAGAGTATAGATTACAGAGTATAGCTCATAGAGTATAGATTAGAGTATAAATTATAGAGTATAGATTATAGAGTATAGATTACAGAGTATAGCTCATAGAGTATAGATTACAGAGTATAGCTCATAGAGTGTATATTACAGAGTATATATTATATAGATTACAGAGTATAGATTATATAGTATAGATTATAGAGTATAGATTATAGAGTATAGATCATTGACTACTGCAAACTGTTCTCTTCTCTCACATGTCTTTTCTCTCTATCTCTGAATGATGTCTTCTCCTTTCTCTTCTCCTGTGTGTGTGAATGATGTGGTGTGACACTCTCTTGTGTGCACATGCAGTCCCTCCTCCTCCCAGGTCTCCATGGTGACGGTGGGCGCCACCTGGACGCTGCTTGGCATCCTCCTCATCACATTTTCTTTTTATATCTTATAAATCTATATCTTGTTTCGATGATATCCTTCGCTCAGTTTGATGTGTGCCTAACGTGTTTTCTTGTCTCTTCTTGTGTGTGTGTGTGTGTGTGTGAATGGTGTGATGTGAGTCTTCCCTGTGTGCATGTGTATTCTGCCCTCCTGTCAGGTCTCCATGGTGACGGTGGTTGTGTGGCTCCGGTCCTGGGCTGTTCTGGTGGCATCTGGACACTGCTTGGCATCCTCCTCATCAATATTCTTCATCTATCTTATAAGTCCATTATAGTTCCGTTATCCTCGTTCAATGTCGTATTGTGTAAGTTGTGTAAACACAACATCATTGCACGTTGTGCGTCTTGGGAGAGAGATCCTCCTCTGCTCCTCTCCCTGAGGTTTCTGTCTACTTTTCTCCTCGTTAAAGGTTTTTTCTTTTTTAGGGAGTTGTTCCTTTTCCGATGCGAGGGTCGACGGACAGGATGTTGTGTTGCTGTAAAGCCCCCTGAGACACTACCACTACTACCACTACTACTACTACTACCACTACTACTACTACTACTACTACCACTACTACTACTACTATCACTACTACTACCACTACTACTACTACTACCAGTACTACTACTACTACTACTACTACTATCACTACTACTACCACTACTACTACTACCAGTACTACTACCACTACTACTACCACCACTACTACTACTACTACTACTACTACTACTACCACTACTACTACTACTACCACTACTACTACTACCACTACTACTACTACTACTACTACTACTACTACTACTACTTTCGGCTGCTCCCATTAGGGGGTGCAACAGCGGATCATCCGTTTCCAACTCTTCCTGTCTTCCGCGTCTCCCTCTGTCACACCAGCCACCTGCATGTCCTCCCTCACCACATCCATAAACCTCCTCTTTGGCCTTCCTCTTCTCCTCTTCCCTGGCAGCTCCATATTCAGCATCCTTCTCCCAGTATACCCAGCATCTCTCCTCCACACATGTCCAAACCATCTCCATCTTGTCTCTCTTGCTTTGTCTCCAAACCGTCCAACCTGAGCGGTCCCTCTAATGTACTCCTTCCTAATCCTGTCCTTCTTCATCACTCCCAATGAAAATCTTATCATCTTCATCTCTGCCTCCTCCAGCTCCACCTCCTGTCTTTTCATCAGTGCCACTGTCTCCAAATCATATAACATAGCTGGTCTCACAACCATCTTGTAAACCTTCCCTTTAACTCTTGCTGGTACCCTTCTGTCACACATCACTCCTGACACTCTTCTCCACCCACTCCACCCTGCCTGCACTCTCTTCTTCACCTCTCTTCTGCACTCCCCATTACTTTGGACAGTTGACCCCAAGTATTTAAACTCATCCACCTTCATCACCTCCACTCCTTGCATCCTGACCATTCCACTGTCCTCCCTCTCATTCATGCATAGGTATTCCGTCTTGCTCCTACTGACTTTCATTCCTCTCCTCTCCAGTGCATACCTCCACCTCTCCAGGCTCTCCTCCACCTGCTCCTTACTCTCACTACAGATCACAATGTCATCCGCAAACATCATAGTCCACGGAGACTCCTGCCTGATCTCGTCCGTCAACCTGTCCATCACCACTGCAAACAAGAAAGGGCTCCCTTTCTTGTTTAAAGCCCACTTGGAAAACAAAAAACCTGCAGCTCCTTTTTAGGAGTTAGGAGTAGGGAGTCTTTTTATTTTTTTTTAAAGCCCGATGAGACAGCTCTGTAATTTGTGATAATGGGCTATAAAAATAAAACCGACTTGACTTTTGTTTCTGACTAGAGGCTTTAGAGTGGGGCCTGTTTCTTCCTGATCCTGATCAGCTCACGGCTGAATGGACTTCTAGCACCTCTCCGCCGTCTGAAACATGAAGTGGTCATAACACACACCGCAAGTTCACTTCCTGTTGACCACGCTGTCGTGTATTTACAGTTTTTGTGACGTAGCTCATCAGCGGATGACGGACTTCTCTTGAGGCGGCGCGTTTACACTTCGAACTCCTGCTAGCATCCTGACACTGACCTCTGCGACGCCTTCGAACAAGGCCAGGAGAACTGAGGAGGAAATGAGAATGGCTGCATTTTTTTTTTCATGTATTTGGATTCACCCCATTCCTCCCTTTTCTTTTGGACCCCCCCCCCTCTTCCGAGCCGTCCCGGTCGCTGCTCCGCCCCCTTCTGCCGATCCGGGGAGGGCTGCAGACTACCACGTGCCTCCTCCGATACATGTGGAGTCGCCAGCCGCTTCTTTTCCCCTGACAGTGAGGAGTTTCACCAGGGGGGATGTAGTGCGTCCAACTGCGTCTGTAGGGACGCCTGACCAAGCCAGAGGCAACGCGGGGATTCGAACCGGCATCCCCGTACTGGTAGGCGACGGAACGCCATGCTACCCGGATGTCCCATTCCTCCTTGTTCTGCGGCTGCGTCCATTCCCTACTCTTTCTCCCCCTGCACACTCCACCTCCTGCCAAGGTGAGGAGATTAAGAGAGCAGTTTTAATGCACAGGATGGTCCCTACGTGTGCCAGCACAAACGGCACGTTAACCGTAGACCCACGGACCAGGCTCGCTCACGTCCCCCGAAGACTATCAAACAATACATGGCCCTGTAAGACACAGCAAAATCCATAGGCATGCTACGACAGAGCATAACAGACTGAAGGATGAAGGGGCCGCACATGATGGACCTAACTACTCCATAGAAACAACCTCAATCTATTTCCGCCGCAATAAAACTGAAAGGAGGGATGACAGTCTGAGACCTTCCAGAAGGGCGGTGCAACGAATTCACCGATTCTTTAACAGAGGCACCTCTGCATAAGGTGGTAGCTGTAGCGAGAACGGTCATTACACGTCACGACAGCGCGGGCTAATGGAGCCTTTGGGCTCCGGCGGGCTCGCGGCACGGAGGAGTTTGGGCCGGGGATGATTAGGATGCATTCCCGGGGATTATAAAGAAATGTATTCCACACCAGTAGCACGCGGCGTGGGCGTTTAGATGGAGGTGGCGAACTGAGATTCTCAGTAAAATGGCTGTTCTTTAGTTCCCCCCAAAGAATCGCTC